>NC_085880.1:17286027-17298527 GCF_034702125.1 Engraulis encrasicolus | reverse complement strand
TCCCTATGAAACTTTCTACTTTCTATAATATTTTTCTTCACTCTCTTTCTTTCCCCTCAAACACTTTGGGCAGTTATGTATATGATAATATATAATACAAAGTTTGTTTCAATTATTTTATAGATGTCATAAGTCATCTTTCCAGACAACACAATGCCATATCAATTAAGTTAGGCCTACCTATTAGGCCTACAACCTAATACTAAACATCTGCCATTACTAACCCCATTTTCCCGCATCTACCGACTGACCACCTCCTTGTCCTCCCTAATTTTTATGACCAAAAGACGCCACTGCTCTAAATTAGCACTAACTAGCCAGCCAAATGGTGGTGAAATTTCAATTTGGCTGGTACACTGTAACAAATAGCTGTTTATTTACGGCAATTCTGCAACAGCATTCTACTGTTTTTCGAAAAAACAGACAACTACTGTGAAAATATTACTTTGAGTCACATTTTGAGCATAAACAGTAAGTACTGCACAATAGCAGTATTCGCCGTTGTGGAAAAAACTAGAGATGCACCGGATCCTGATTTTTAGGATCCTGCCGGATACCAGATCCACTGCTTAAGATCCTGCCGGATCCGAAACCGGATACCGGATCCTACAAAAGGGTTGAAACATATAGTCTACTCGCACACGTGGGCCCTTTTTATTACGTTGGCGCAAACTATTTTTTAGACTCATTGGCTTATTGCCACACTGCCTGCAATAGCCGCTTCCAAAGGGATTTCACTCCATGCAGTGATTGGGGTTGTGAAAGACTGAAAAGCCTAGGCTAGACGGTCCGTGTAACGCTTTGCAGTGCTTTGATCCATTTTCCGAATTTACTTGAGAAAGATGAAAAATGGGTTCAAAATTTCAATTTTCAATTTTCCAGACAACTCAGAAAACAGAAAATTGACGTTGTTTTTTCATTTCATTGCCATTTGTCGGTGGCTTTTGAAATACAAAATATGTGAATTTGAAACCAAAGTAAAATGAGTCAATATTTCCGTTTTCAATTTCTGCGTGATGGTTGAACTGAACCATGCGCGCGGGCACCGGGGGATGTAGGTAGGCTATTGGCTCAAGTAGCGCCAGACGTGTTTGCCTAGCCTACAAATGAAATGGATGGCAAGTCAGCTTGTGAGACGCAGGCCTACAACTCGGACAGAATGACTGGCTCAGCTGTCGTAGCCAACCTGCAAACTTTTCATCAACCCACTTTCACCTCCCCTGCCAACACGCCAGAGACGAAGTCAGAACCCAACTCCGAACTCAGAGGGGTGCCCGTTGGGCATGCACAGCTTACTCAATGGTCGGCAACTCCGTTTGCATATGGGCCAACTCCCCTAAGAATTCAGACAATCAGATTAGGCTGATTAGAAAAAAATCAGTTGCTGCACTTGACAGCAGACTGTGGGCAACGTCGCCGTTATAACGTTGCGCTTCAAACTTTCCACTGAACTGAAATGACGCGCTCGAGCAATAGCTTACGGCACTGCGAATTCATGTCGCTACCTGCTTTGTTTTAATCGCCATTTAGGCTACGCCCGTATACATTTCAAGCCTGTCTTATTTTTGTGAAATGTCAAGGTATTAATTATTAAAAATAGGCTAAAAGTCTTGCAGATGCAGATGCAGATACGGTTTAATAGACCTACTCCACTCACGGACCATTTTTCAGTGTGGTGCCAACTGAGAAATGAGATCACATTGGCTGGGAAATATCCATGCGTAAAATAGGCTAACCAATGTGCAACGTTTACTATGCATTAATAGCCAATGCAAATGTAGACAGGATCATATTAAGAGTAGTCTAGTCAGTGTGGAGTCAATGGGTCTGTGGTGCGCATTAATCAGAGCAGGCATGGTGTGCAAACTATGCGGGTAATTTTCTCCCCCTGTCCATGAAATCACTTTCGTCCCAACGATTGTCGGGGTGTTGCAGGTTGGCCTACAGCTGAGTCAGTTATCTGTCAGATCTGTAGGCCTACGTCTCAAGCTGACTTGCAATCCATTCATTTGTAGGCATTACGCAAAACATCTGCCGCTACTTGAGCCAATACATCCCCCGGTCCCCGCGCGAATGGTTCAGTCCAACCACCACGCAGAAATTGAAAATTGAAATATTGACTCATTTTACTTTGGTTTCAAATTCACATATTTTCTCTTTCAAAGGCCACCGACAAATTACAATGAAATGAACAAACAGCGTCAATTTTCTGTTTTCTGAGTTGTCTGGAAAATTGAAAATTGAAGTTTTGAACCCAATTTTCATCTTTTTCATGTGAATTCCGAAAATGGATCAAAGCACTGCAAAGCGTTACACGGACCCTAGACATGCACCAGACCCTGATTTTTAGGTAACATGCCGGATACCGGATCCGCTGCTTAAGATCCTGCCGGACCCGGATCCTGTGAAAAACTCTATTATCCTGACGGATCCGGAACCGGAACCGGATCCGGTGCATCTCTAGAAAATAACAAGTTATTTTAGGCAGCACCATTGAAACCCATTCATCCTCCACTTGTCCGTGATCACCATCAAACTTCAATACCACCTGAAGAACTGAAGTCATTCTGACTGGTTAAAGATTATCTGATACTATCAAGCATGATGAAACAATTTCTAAGGAAACTACAATACTTAAAAAGTGCTTGATGCAGCAAAGTGTGAGTAGCACATGCATTTTGATAGTGATGAAAGTGTGAATGGCTGAAACATTTTAAGAACTTGTAACACTCTTGCAACAAGCAGCCCCATCTAAACCAATCTGCTAATCAGTGCCTGGCCTCACCTGAGTAGGGCTGTTATGCCATTATTCAATTACGGGCGTCACCTGCCAAGGGCCTGATGACTCTGGTCACATGGTACTCTTGCACCTGTATATAAATCTGGACTATCAACACTTCAGTTGCTTGCCTGCCTGCTGGCTGGCCTGCATGGCACAGCATAGCACTTGTTTGCCTACAAGCTTGCCTACAAGCTTGCTTACATGCTTGCACACTTTCCTCTTTGTGAAAGCTTGCTGTATGTGGCATCATTTGTGGCATTGTTGCATATAATGTGCCTGCTGCAAATTAGGCATTGCTTTGAGAGCTAGCTTGTAGTGCTGCTTGTTTGCTGTGCTACTTGGTGCAAAATATTTTTTTAAAGACTGACCAATGCTATATTCATCATTGGCTCATCAAGAGATACAGTAAAAAGCCACACTATCATTGTAACATAGCACTGCGTACTCTGAAATTTTATTCATGCCCACACTTTCAAAGGACCACCGCAAACCATTTTCTCAATACAGCATAGCGCCATAGTATCATGCTCAAGGCAGTCCAGTCATGGTGAACGATGGGAGGGTGGGGTGGTAACATGGCCAGGGTACCACAGTTATGGAGAATGATGGGTGGGGTGGGAAGTTGCCATGGCCATATTCATGAATACAACTATGACCCAGTATTTGCCTGTCATCACACAGTACAATTCAACTTTTTAACTGAAATGTACTGTTATTTTACTGTTATTTACTGCAGAAATATTGTAGAGCACTTTTAGTTTAACAATACTAATACTGTGAACGTTCTGTAGAGTACTGTTATTTAACAGCTCAATTGCTGCTGAAAACAGTGCAGTGCGCTGTATTTGATTTTTGGTGTGAAATAACAGTAGAATTACAGGTAAATATAATTGCCAGTAACTGCCGTTATTTTGCAGGGAAATTTTCTTAGAGTGTAGAAAAGACCATCTCACTAGCCACTTTGATAGTAAGTGTGTGTTTGGCTAGTAAGATCAATGTCTACAGGGCTGGCTGGTGATGCAAAAATGTTAATTTAGAGCCCTGGCTACAGGTAAACCTTGACTGGTCTCTAGGAGTGAGCACTATGGATGACCTTGTATGAATGACCTTGTATGAATGACGTCTATGAATGACATATAGGGTCCAATTCATCATTGTTATGTCTGCCATTGTTCTGTCCAAGTCAATGGCGTTTAATATATTAAAGGCTACAGGTAAAGCTTGACTGATCATCATGACTGAACACAAGGGCTGTAAATCAGAGTCTTCAAAATCGTACTTAAGCCCACAATTCAATTATTTTCGAAATAAGAATGTTCTATGATTCGATTCAACTTGATTCGATTCAGATCACATGTGACAGTGTGCACGTTGCAGTACAGTAATTAGTTCAAGCATGTTAACAAGCAATTGCAAGAAAATACTCAGTATCATGTGTAGTCTTTGAAACACTTTTTAGCCATTGTTTAACGGTTTCACATGAAAATCTCCTGCAGCCTACTGTGTCCACCAGTCTGTTTTTACTTCACCTCCCAGTGTTGTACAGTAAGTTCTGTTTTGTAGAGCCAGTATTCACAACGCTCTGCTTGTCAAGCCTGTCAAGCTACACCATGTTGAGCTGTATCAGAAACTGCGGTTTTTGGTCACATAATGAGCACCACATAGTGCTACAGTGTAAAATAGGTGATCCTGAAGACAATGCTCTGACTTCTCATCAAAACAATTCCTGTTCCCTGCCTCACCAGCTGCCTGTGTCTGGCCGGGTATACGGGCGCCTACTGCGAGGTCGATATTGACTATTGTGTCGGGCACCGCTGTTCGGAGCATGGCACCTGTCTGGACCAGGAGCAGGGCTACACCTGCCGCTGTGCGCCAGGATTCGAGGGCAAGTTCTGCCAGACAAGGGTCAACCAGTGCAGAAGCAACCCCTGCAACAACGGGGGCACCTGCGTCGTGACCGCCCAGGGATACCACTGCCAGTGTGCACCGGGCTTTGAAGGTAAACTGCCTTGTGTATTATATACTGCACTAATAATAATAATAATAATAATAACTTGGTTTTATATAGCGCCTTTCAAGGAACCCAAGGTCGCTTTACATTGGGGGGGCGGGGGCGGGGGGGGTTGGGGGGGGGGGGGGGGGGGGGGGGGGACATCTAATGCATCAACATCTGACACACTTATTTTCCATTTACTAAACCCTAAGCATTGAAGATGAGATGCCTTGTCTATGATTTCCAGCACTAACATTTAATGCACCAATATCTGATTACCTAATTTTGTATTCACTAAACCCTTTTCTTATGCACTTAATTATAATTAAAAAAACGAACCCTACTTGCCGTATGCACTTATTTTTTTCTCTATGTATTTCTAATTACTTTCTATTTTCATCAATTAAAAAGACAATTGTATGTTGCTATGGATAAAAGCGTCTGCTAAATGTAAAGTAATGTATTGCAATGTGATGTAATGCAATGCAATTCAATTTGTTCAATCATGTACTGCATCTGGGTTACTTCAAGGTCTTGCGCTGCATATATGGCTAGGATTAGGTGTGAACGGTGTAAGTGCATAATATTACAAATTATTACGTGTAGATTCACAAAAATAAATTAAAGAAACGTTACATGCTGTTAAGTGTTAGCCTCAACTGCATGCGAGAAGTTCCTACCTGTACAAGTAAGTACGTAAGCCACATTTTTATTATTTATTAAAGTTTATTTATCCAGAAATGACTTTATTTCATTCAGTCAAGGTCAGTGCAACATATTGTAGAAGCTGTTGTGTAGAATAAATAACCAGCTTCCTGTTGTCTCTCGTCGCACGACTGCTGTGCATATATATGTACAGTACCGCATGTGCACTTTTCAAGTGTATATTTATCAATTCAGTCACACAACACCTCCCCTTGGATAGCGGTGTCATTGCTGATGGGAAGGTGTTTTCATTGAGATTGTCAGTGTTTTTGAGAGCAAACCAAACCTGCTCACCCCTGAAAAGGCACTCTGCAGAATTATATTGACTGCTGCAGAGAGAAGGCAGGGAGGAGATGGTGCTGGTAGACAATGTGTGTGTGTGTTTGCGTGTGTGTGTGTGTGTGTGTGTGCGTGTTTGTGTGTGTGTGTGTGTGTGTGTGTGTGTGTGTGTGTGTGTGTGTGTGTGTGTGTGTGTGTGTGTGTGTGTGTGTGTGTGTGTGTGCGTGTTTGTGTGTGTGTGTGTGTGCACGTTTATGTGTGTGTGTGTGTGTGTGCACGTTTGTGTGTGCGTGCGTGTGTGTGTGTGTTTGTGCGAGTGTATGTGCATGCATGTGTGTGTGTGTGTGTGTGCTGCCGCTACACATGCTTTGATGCGGAGTCGCCACTTTTGGCAGATGTGCAAACGCAGATGGATTGCTCAAACAACTGTGGCAGCAGCAACAGCTGTGTCATCAAGACTGATCCTCCGAGCGCCTTCTCTCTCTCTTTCAAGTGCCTTTAATTATACTTTGAAACGTGCCGTCTTTGTCGTGACATTCCCACATTATAGTTCATCATGTGTAAAGCTCTGTCTCTCTCTCTCTCGCATAAACTGTTTCAGACAGAGCTGTCAGACAACTCAATGAATAACTTTTTACCTCCACCAAGGAGGTTATGTTTTCGTTCCCGTTGGTTTGTCTGTTTGTTTGTTTGTTTGTCTGCCAGCAGGATAATTCAAAAAAGTGTGAACGGATTTGGATGAAATTTTGTGGAGTTGTTGGAGCAAAGGAACAAGTAATTCAAATTTGGTGGTGATCCAGAGTTTGATCCGGATCCAGGATTTTTAAAAGGATTCTTCACCATTGCGGGATAGGGCGAATTTTGACATTCCAGTTTCTAACTCCACAAAAACAAGGCAGAAAGACCTGAAAAAATTAGAGGGAAACATAGTCAAATGTTCTATCCAACAGCTTCCTAGGCGGAGGTCTGCAATCTCTGAGTACATTTCTAGTCTATCAATGCATTGTCCGTAGCATGGAATAAACACGTTCGTAAAGGATTACAGTTCAGACATACAGATGAAATATTGGCTATGTATGACATATGAGGTAAATATGTCATCTTGGTGAAAGCCAAGAATATTTCCTTTTTTTATTTAATTATTTCCATTTGCGCTTTGGAGGTGTTGTTGATGTAATATTTATTAGTATGACCAAAGTACAGCAAGTTTGGCAGCTAAAAATGTCTATTTCTGGAAATCCAAAATGGCTGACATGGAGAAGATCTGTGCAATATCATGAATCTACAGTACATGCAATGCAATGTATATGTCTGTTCTACAGGAAGGACTTGTTCAGAGAATGTGAATGACTGCTGGTCCAGGCCCTGCCTGAATGGCGGCTCTTGCAAGGACCTGACAAACGGCTATGTCTGCTTATGCCCCTTTGGTAAGCAGCAACACCACACACTAGTACTATTCCCAGTGGCCCACAGATCAGGTGAAATGATACACACACACACACACACACACACACTCACACACACACACACACACACACACACACACACACACACACACACACACACACACACACACACACACACACACACACACACACACACACACACACACACACACACTATAGTGTTCTCACAAATCAGATGAGATGACACGACAGAAAAGAAAGGAAAGGCATTGTTTGGGAAGGGAGTGAGAGGGAGAGAGGGAGGGGGAGACTGAGTAAGGGACTCAGGTGCTGAATATGTAAACACAAACAGGCATCTGGACAGTGAGCTGATGTGGCAACACAACACAATGCCCACGCGTGGGAGGGAGATGATCTCTGCACACCACACGCCTAAGGCCACATCACTCAGCCAGTACTCTCATGCAGAGGCAGATGTGTGTGTGTGTGTGCGTGTGCGTGTGTGTGTGTGTGTGTGTGTGTGTGTGTGTGTGTGTGTGTGTGTGTGTGTGTGTGTGCGTGTGCGTGGATGACTTGATTTTCTGTAGGGCTGTGTGTGTGTGTGTGTGTGTGTGTGTGTGTGTGTGTGTGTGTGTGTGTGTGTGTGTGTGTGTGTGTGTGTGTGTGTGTGCGTGCGCGCGCGCGCGTACATGCATGTGAGTTGGCGTGTGTGTGTGTGTGTGTGTGTGTGTGTGTGTGGATGACTTGATTTTCTGTAGGGCTGTGTGTCTGTGTGTGTGTGCGTGTGCGTGTGTGTGTGTGTGCGCGCACATACATGTGAGTTGGTATGTGTGTGTGTGTGTGTGTGTGTGTGTGTGTGTGTGTGTGTGTGTGTGTGTGTGTGTGTGTGTGTGTGTGTGTGTGTGTGTGTGTGTGTGTGTGTGTACATGGGTGCACGTATGCATCTATGTTATATATTTATCTAGTGTTAAGCAGTGATAATGCTGTGCTCTGCATATAGTCCGAGTGATATGATAGCCAGCGGGGACACATTCATGAAAAAGGCATCACTGGCAAGTCCTGTGTGCCAAGAGAGGAGAAGAAAACACAGTGCTGTTTACACCGTCCTCGTGTGTGTCACAGTCGCAGATGCCACGCTGAGGAAATGCAGACCACCGCCACCGCTAGTAAAACTTCCATTATTGCGATGATTTCCACCGCAGACTTGGGGAGTGAGGTGTGCGTAATCTTTTTAGCACCACCACTCCCCCACCACCACCACCACCACCACCTCCCACCTCTCTCGCCCAACCCGCCACCCCTCCGCAATTCAATCAGATAAGTGATGTGTGATGTTTACCCCGAGAAAGAACAAATGTAACACCAAAAAGGTTAGCGAGGATGCTAACCCAATTTTCGCAGTCATACTTCAGCATTTCTTATAGCATAACGGGGCCGCCGCCGCAGCTTCGGCTTTGGAAAACGAGGAGCACACGAGGAGGATGAGTTGTATTTTTTGTAGCGTTTCCTGGCAAGGGCAAAACTTATTTAAACGCCAGTAGGTAATCAGGATGACATAGTGTGGCCTATGAGCGCCTGTATGGGGCTGTCCAAATGGATCCCGTCTCTCTCCTAATGAAAATTACTGAGAGGAATGCCCAAAGCCAGTTAGTCATTCGAATGGCCTGACAGCAGTGTGAGGAGGAGGAGGAGGAGGTGGAGGAGGAGGAGGAGGTGGAGGAGGTGGAGGAGGAGGAGGATGGGCCAGAGCAAATAGGATTCAAGTAAGCAGTTATCTGTCAAAGGACATATTTTTTCTGTGTCTGTGGAATTAGAAAACGAAACCTTTAATATTATTTTTAACCTCTGATGGGATCAGCGTTGTGGAGGAGTGGAGGCGTCTTAGAGATTTGGAGCCTTTGTGCTTCTACCTAATCTGAAGTGCCTACACTAACACCACAAACGCGCCCACATCCTCCCGTTTTATTTTAGTATAATATCATTCTGAACACGTCTCAGTTCTTTTTTAAAAATCTTTTTCTGCCTTTTTTTTGTATTTTTGTATTGTGTTTCAACTTGGTAAAAGGGAAAAGGTCTGTTAGATCAAAGGGATGGTGAAGGCAGGGAGCAGGGAAGCTGACAAGGGAGGACAAAGGGGTCAATTGTCTCAGGCCCAGGGAGAGATGGAGCCCAGAATTAGGCTTTCAATACATTGAGAGTATTTATGGGGGGCCCTTTCTGAGGGCATTCTCCCAGGCCCGGACAGAGCTGTTAGCGGCCCTTCAGGGACAATACTATTGCTATCTCTGGTGAAGGTATGCAAAGGGCTGCACGATATTAGGAAAATATGCGATACACGATAACATGACTGTATACTGTGATATCGATATTACTCACGATATTTAATATATACGTACATATATTTTCCCCTCTCTACTTGCCATTCTACACTTTATGATATATAAAAGATCTGAGAGCAAGGTTTTATTTCCAACATTATTTTTATTAGGAAAAAGCATGGCTAATATAGAGCATAAACTTGTGTGTTTTTAATACCTTTTTCTTAACTTTAACTCTTCAACTTTTTCACCAAATTTGCTGTTAACCAGCTTTTGCGATATGTGTATTGCAAGCCGTGATATCGTGATAACGCTGCATTTTATGATATTACATATTGTGCAGCCCTAGTAGGCGGTATGCAAAGGGCTGCGTTGGCTCCATACCACCAAATGCCATCCGCTGCCATCCGGGGTGCAGGTGCTGCCGCTGCTGCAGGTGCTGCTCTATTCCAGGTTTTGAATTCCGATTATATTATATATTAGGGCACTACATCAAAGTGTTGCTTTTGACAAATGACCACAAGATGGGTTGTTGTGCATTGTATCGTGGGTAGATTATATACGTACATCATGCACACCTGAATCAAGCCCCCATGTGCATTGATTGTGGGTGCCTGCCCTCAGGGCGATGTATGATTGGAATGTATAATTTAAATGATGGGCCTTTAAACGCTCATGGTGCTGCAGTGAGTGGGGAGAGGATGGTGGAGGGAGGTGTTGAGCTGTACTGTGTTGTGCTGTGTTGTGCTGTGCTGTGCTGTGCTGTGCTGTGCTGTGCTGTGCTGTGCTGTGCTGTGCTGTGCTGTGCTGTGCTGTGCTGTGCTGTGCTGTGTTGTGCTGTGCTGTGCTGTGTTGTGCTGTGCTGTGCTGTGCTGTCTTAAGTTGTGCTGTGCTGTGTTGTGCTGTGCTGTGCTGTGCTGTGTTGTGTTGTGTTGTGTTGTGTTGTGTTGTGTTGTGTTGTGCTGTGCTGTGCTGTGCTGTGTTGTGTTGTGTTGTGTTGTGTTGTGCTGTGTTGTGCTGTGCTGTGCTGTGCTGTGTTGAGTTGTGCTGTGTTGTGCTGTGCTGTGCTGTGCTGTGTTGTGTTGTATTGTGTTGTGCTGTGCTGTGTTGTGTTGTTGCGCTGCGTTGTGTTGCGCTGCAATGCGATATGATGCTATGTGTTGCAGAGTGTTGTGCTTTGTTGTGTTGTAACACGTTTTGTTGCGCTGTGTTGTGTTGCACTGTGCTTTGCTGCGTACTGTTGTGTTGTGTTGTGTTGCGATATGAGGCACTGCATTGTGTTGTGCTGTGCTGTGTTGCATTGCGTTGCATTGCGTTGCGTTGTGTTGTGTTGTGTTGTGTTGTGCTGCGCTGCGCTGCATTGCGTTGTGTTGTGTTGTGTTGTGTTGTGTTGTGTTGTGTTGTGTTGAGTTGTGTTTCGCTGCGATACTAGGCACTGCATTGTGCTGTGCTGTGCTGTATTCCGCTGTGTTGTGTTGTGTTGTGTTGTGTTGCGTTGCGTTTTGTTGTGTTGTCTTGTGTTGGACAGCCTTGAGTTTAAGAAGACGGAGGAGTGGTCAGTGGGGTGCAGTGGTGCAGCCTGAGTTCTCCTGATTGCTACAGTAGCTGCTCCTCCATGGTCAGTCAGGTCAGATCAGCCCAGCAACAGACAGGAAGGGAGAGAGAGAGAGAGCACTTCATGACAACTCTGAGTAGATCATCATGCGCGGTGATGGATGGAGGAGTGCATCGGATCCATCAATTACGTGGTGTCATGCTGTTCCTGGGACCCGGGGCGGCCCCCCCTTGTTTGCACGCGGGCTGTGACACTCTACTGACAGTGTCCTATTAAGCTCCTTGAGATCTGGCATGCACAGTCACGATCACCTGACCTTTAGACCTCCACAATGCCAGACAGCCGAGCCAGTAGCGGCGGAACAATTGCACATAGGGCCCCAGGGCAAGACATGTGTAGGGCCCTCCATACGACTTGCCATGGTCACAATAGGGCCCCCACCACCAATACAGGAGGACCCCAGGCCCAGGGGCTAATGCTCTGTTTGCCCCCCTATAGCTCCGCCCCTGTAGCCAGATAACATACCATGGCTGCTGATGGAATGCCCGGCGGCCTGTCTGATTGTGTGCCTGCCTGACTGTCTGCTTGTCTGTCTGGTTGTGTGCCTGCCTGTCTATCTGTCTGATTGCCTGTCTGTCATATCTGTCAGCCATCCAGCTTGCCTGTGTGGACATCTGACTACCTGCCTGCCTGCCTGTCTGTTTGTCTGTCTGCCTGCCCTCTGGAATGCCTGCCTATGTCTGCCTGCCTATCTTCTTGCATGCCTGTCTAACTGTCTGTCTTGCCCGTGTCCTGTCTGGTATGATGTGGAATTTGTTATTGTGTGCTCCAAAGCCCTCCGCTGTAATCTTCCCTGCTCCCTGGACCTCATCGAGAGTTCAAGACAGGCCAAGTTCTGTCAAGTGCAGCAAAGCTTCTTTTTTTTTTTTTTGCTGCCGTTCAGCCGGTTGTTGTTGTTGTTATTGTTGTTACCGTGGTTTCAACAGATGGAAGGTCCCAGAGCAAATCAGTTGCAGCGTATGCGCTGGACTGCCTTCACCCTCCTCATGGATCATAAGGGTCACAAGGTTAGCCTCGTACGTAAATGCAACTGTATGAAGCATGTTGACTCATAATTTAAGCCCTCCACGGCTCTTAAGGAGCAGTTAGGTTAGCCTTGTGCATAAATGGGACTCTATGTTGCACGTCGATTCATTTAAGTCATTCACGGTGATTGTCTTCGTCTCGCTGTGTTTTAATTATCTCCTCTCAAGTGTTTTCTCTCGGGGTGCACAGCGCTGATAAATACAAATACTTGTTGAATGAGCATTTCATTGCCGCTGCGTGTGTACGGGTGTGTGTGCGCGTGTGCGTGTATGTGTGTGTGTATATGTGCCTGCACACATGTGCGAGCACATTCTTTCGGTGTCTTTTTCCCCCTGTCTCTCGCTCCCTGTCTCTGTCCCTCACTGTTTTTTTCTCT
>NC_085880.1:17276027-17281027 GCF_034702125.1 Engraulis encrasicolus | reverse complement strand
ATTTTAGAATGGGGGGGTGCAACATACAAGTTAGTTTTTAGAATGGGGGGAGTAACATACAAGGTGTTTTTTTAGAATGGAGGAGGGGGCTGGAGATGGGGGGGTACAAAATACAAGGTGTTTTTTGGAATTGGGGGGCAGGGGAGGGGGGATTGGGATGGGGGATAGGGGGTTCAGCTGCTAGAATAATGCACATCAGCCTGAAGTGCTTTTTATTTTTATTTAGCACATTCTTTGTCAGTCTGTATATCCTTCTTCATGACTGGTGACTTGTGTGACACACTTTGCCGGGCTTAACAGCACCATGAGTTGAGGGAGGAAATAACAGATGATGGCGAGAGAGAGAAAGTGTGTGTGTGTGTGTGTGTGTGTGTGTGTGTGTGTGTGTGTGTGTGCGTGCGTGTGTGTGTGTGTGTGTGTGTGTGTGTGTGTGTGTGTGTGTGTGTGTGTGTGTGTGTGTGTGTGTGTGTGTGTGGTGCGCGCGCGCACGTGTTTGTGTGTGTGTGTGTGTGTGTGTGTTTGAGTTATCTTAGTCACTTGTCTGTATGTATTTGGCAAAACTGTGTGTGTGTGTGTGTGTGTGTGTGTGTGTGTGTGTGTGTGTGTGTGTGTGTGTGTGTGTGTGTTGTGGGGTGCGGTGCATCTTTCTGGCTTTGAATTTACAGCGCCACACCACATCAGAGACTCCATCATGGCCCCAGCACAGAAACGCTGCAACGCGTATCGAGCCTGTAATTTCTTCAATTATTAACCAGCGTAGGGCTTATTTACAACGCGTATTGATCCCATATTAGATAGTGTGGTGCGTGGTGGTGGCTGTGTTTTATTTATAACAAAAGGTTATCGATGCGCTCATCCATCAAGTGACATGTAGGTCTGGCGCATCTGCTCATCCAGACAAATGCGATATAGATCACCCTGGCCGAGTCGACGAGATGGGTCTTTTTTAGTCCGTGATTCACTCCATTAGCATAACCGGGCAGCAGGTAGACTGCCAGAGCAAGAAATTCAGTGGCGTCATAAATCCGTGCGTAGAAAAGGGTGTCTTTACCTAATAAAACATGGCATTTCCAAATGTGGCTTTATGGCCTTCGTCGTGCGAATCGCAGGGTTTATGGCACCAGCTAACAAGGTTTGGTGGGAAATCTGTTGAAATGAAGGGAACAGGGGGTAGGGGGTAGGGGGAGTGCTTAGGGAGAGAAGTTGCTTCCATAAAATATATTTTAATGGTTTTAAACACGAGATAGATACGTTAATGTGTGTTTATGTCCTTTGCTTTTAATTAAACTATGGCTGTTGTTTTGTTGCAGGCTTCCGTGGGAAGGACTGCTCTAGAGACGTCGATCTCTGCAGCCTGGGTTTGTGTCGGGAGCATACGCTGAAATGCATTGAGACAGAGGACGGAAATAACGTCACTTGCATCTGTGAGAAAGGTACGTGTTGCAATTCTAAGAGAGTCCCAATTACCTCGTCATATTTTATTTGCTTATAGTTGATTATTCTGGTGTATATCAATACTTTAACTGGTGTATAGCAATACTTTAACAATACTTAACACCAGTTTTACCATGCTACCAAATATCTTGGGCTAAATTTACGATCGGTCTGAAAACTAAGATGTTGCCTTTTCACACAATGCTGAAGACACATGCAGACATAAAGATTTTTTCCATTTTTTCCCATATTTTTCCAAGATATTTTCCTCTTCAGGGCAGTACTATCAACAAAATGTTTGCTTCGCAGCACATTAGTATAGATCTGTTTGAAATATGTAGAGTAAGCAGCATGTTTTAAAATGACACAATCACTGAACCATATCAATAATGCAAAGAGCTTCTTTCGGAATGAAGACATCATCTGCAGATGAGGGATTGTTTCACGTGGCGCACACAGCCTTATCAAAATCCAGCCCTTCATTAGTGTGTGCACTTATTCTCGACAGGCGTCAGAATGAAGGATCGTTAGCAATCCGCTATGCAAATGAAACCGGCCCTTAGCATGACGCTTAGCTCATTCCCCCAAGGACGGCGAGCATGCGTCTGGGGTTCACAGTCTGTCTTTCGACATTATGGCTGATGTCCGCAAATGACAGAGGTCACGTTTCAGTCCTCCAGTGCATACCCTTTTCTCACATTGTTTTAAAGCCACGACCCCTTTAGCTCCTGTCCACCTTCCCTCTACACATTTGATTCGATTCTGCATGTATGTGCCATTCTCTGTAATTACTCAAACTTACCACAGTACGGCCTCCTTCAGAGCACAGGAAACGGGGATGGGGCTATAGGGTGGGTGAGTGGGGCTGTTGCCCCTGGGCAGGGCTGGACTGGCCATCTGGCATAGCGGGCATTTCCCGGTGGGCACTGCATTCTCATGGGCCTCTAATTTAAGAAATTGAAAAAAAAAAATGAAAATAGCTGCCCACGAGGTTGCGGAGCTCACCGGTGAGTCAGTTCTGCACATTTAATTATGAGGGGGGCTTTAAGCCAAAAGTGCCTGGGCCCTATTTCTCCCCCAGTCCAGCCCTGCCCCTGGGCCCACGGCGCTACTGTATTGGTGGTGAGGAGGTACTACAGTATCTTTGCATTGGCAGGCTGTATGGGGTCTCTTAACAGTGTTTTGCCGTGGGGCCCTGTGTGTAATTGTCCCGCCACTGACAGGAGAGTGTCGCTGTCAGGATGTGAGTTGGCGCACGCTACGCTACGCCACGCCACGCCGCAGACTGTAATGATGTAGGGCCAGGCGTAACTGACAGCGGCCCGCTTCGCTCCGCATGATGCCGTCGCCTGCAGATTTATGCAAGGGGAATAATGATGCTTACAGCCACTGTAAAAATCACTCAGGAGTGCCCAATGAGAGGGGAGAGCTGCGCAACAGCCGTCGTTAGGCAAATTCATGCCACGGTCTCTTTCTCTCTCTCTCTCTCCCTCCCTCTCTCTCTCTCCCTCTCTCTCTCTCTCTCTGTCTCTCTCTCTCTCTCTCTCTCCCTCTCTCTCTCTCTCTCTCTCTCTCTCTCTCTCTCTCTCTCTCTGTGTCTCCCTCTCTCTCTCTCTCTCTCTCTCTCTCTCTCTCTCTCTCTCTCTCTCTGTCTCCTTCTCTCTCTCTCTCTCTCTCTCTCTCCCTCTCTCTGACTGCATCACTGCGGCACTTTTGGGTGGCCATTGTCATTTACATCGCTACCTGGGTAGTTTATTAAGCCAGTGGTCTCTCACAGGTTGGATCTGGTGGTTGGATATAAGTATGCACCATATCCAGCAGTTCTGATAGCGTGAAGTCACATGAACCACTGTAGTTGGCTCCTGGTTGCAAATATGTTGTAATGAGTGTAATCTAGATGGGTTGAAAAGAGTCATATCAGATTTACATGTAAACTATTATACATGTGCACATGTAAAAACTGGGGCTTTAAGAAACCCTGGGCCACAGCCAATCAGGGGCCTCACAATATTAATAAAATACAGGTAATAAATTGTCTGAATCATATGCTACATACAGGTATGGAAGGGCCCGTAGAAATGTAGCGCAGGGGCCGCAGGTGGTCTTACTGTGAAGCTCCCCAGCATGTGCACAGGCCCATTATAACTCTCAGAGCACTACTCCCTCATCCATACCTGCCCATTGGACCAACAAAAGCAAATTGCAGTCAGCACACTGTACAACAGCACATCCATTGTCAGTTTTGTACAGAACAGCCAACCCAGTGAGCTTCTGTTCTGGCTTCAACTGCATATAGCACTGGTTCTCGACCTTTTTTGAACAAACGCCTCCTTGACTTCATAATAAGCCTCCAAACGTCCCCTTGACTTCATAATAAGTCTCCAAACGCCCCCTTGGCCTAATAATAAGCCTGCCAACGCCCCCTTAGTATTGATAAATAAAATAGACTACTGCACCCCAATGGGAACTAAGCCCCGCCCCCACTCAGCTGTAACCTTCTCAACAGCCCCCCAGGGCCTCCCAACACTCCCTGGGGGGCTGTAGCGCCCCCGTTGAGAGACACTAGCATAGAGTGTTCCAAACTCCCCCCGCCAGGCTCCAATGCAACTAGAGGCTTAGAGGAGGGGCTGAAAGGGGCGTATCTGGATCAATACTGTTGTATTGACCTTGTATTGATCTGTCTCCTAAATGACTTGTCAAGTTCAGTGAAAATCAAGTCAAGACGACATCAACATGACAGGTCAAGACAAACATGCATCGAAGAGCTCTGCTCACGTGTACATCATTGGGCATTTAATTTCAGGGCGGTCAGACAGGCAGTGTTGGGAATCATGACTTAGTCCTGCATTGTTAAATTGACATACTTTATGAGCTGTTACGCTTACTCTTTTACACAGATTCAAAGCCATGGGCAGTCATGGGGAAGCGGTTAGGGCAGGGATGGGCAACTGGAGGCCCGGGGGCCACATGCGGCCCGCCTCCTCACTCGATGTGGCCCATAGTTAAAACATAATTAAAGAAATAAAATAAATAATGACCAGATTTTTAAGCACACTACTGAATTAATTTATTGTAATTATACTGTAAGCCGATACAGAACACTCACATTCCTTCCTAACAATATCGGCAGTCAGTGAGCAACCAACTGCATCTCGAACTCTGTTGCAGTCCGATCGCTGGTCATGTGGCCCTCTGATGGTGGCGATGAAAAACTGTGGCCCTCCTTATCATGAAAGTTGCCCATCCCTGGGTTAGGGCATTAGACTTGTAGCCCAAAGGTTGCCAGTTCGACTCCCGACCTGCCAGGTTGGTGAGGGGGAGTAATTAACCAGTGCTCTCCCCCATCCTCCTCCATGACTGAGGTACCCTGAGCATGGTACCGTCCTGCTCCCTTGGGGCGCCATTGGGGGCTGCCCCCTTGCACGGGTGAAACATAAATGCAATTTCATTGTGTGCAGTGTGCAGTTGAACGTTTGTGTGCTGTGGAGTGCTGTGTCACAATGACAATGGGAGCTGGAGTTTCCCAGTTGGGCTTTCACATCACTTCACAATCCATCGAGTCCACC
>NC_085880.1:17246027-17273527 GCF_034702125.1 Engraulis encrasicolus | reverse complement strand
TTCTGCACACTCTGTTGGTATGTATATTTTGTTTTTGTTTTTTTGCATACATTACACTTCAAAATGGCACTATACAGTATATCGCGTGTAGTGCTTTGTGTTGCTTTTTGTTGTTAGTCTTTTGTGTGGTGGTGGAGATGCCAGCGGGCCCTGTTGAATAATGGAGGAGGCGGCTGGCTGGCTGATTCATCCTGAGGAGGAGGAAGGGCAGAGTGGCCGCATATGCTGACTGACCAAACCAGTTTGTGGGGATGCACCCACAGCCCAGACAGAGACAGGGTTTAATTATGAATGAGGTGCTTTTTTTATTCCGCTTGTACAGTGGTAGTAGTAGTAGGGTACAGGGTAGAACTGAGAGAGAGAGAAAAAAGACAGAGAGAGAGAGAGAGAGAGAGAGAGAGAGAGAGAGAGAGAGAGAGAGAGAGAGAGAGAGAGAGAGAGAGAGAGAGGAGCAATTAATGCATATGTGCAGTGAAGTGTGACGTGTGTGTGTGTGTGTGTGTGTGTGTGTGTGTGTGTGTGTGTGTGTGTGTGTGTGTGTGTGTGTGTGTGTGTGCGCGTGTGTGCATGCTTGCATGTCTCTGTATCCGTGTTGTTTTCAGTGTATAAGGGTATGCTTGTGTTCATCAGTGCCGGTGCTGGCGAGAGTACATCACCTCCTGAACCCATACCTACTTATGTATTCAGGGGAGTGTGTTCCGCTTGTCTGTGTGTGTGTGTGTGTGTGTGTGTGTGTGTGTGTGTGTGTGTGTGTGTGTGTGTGTGTGTGTGTGTGTGTGTGTGTGTGGGTGTGGGTGTGTGTGTGTTTGCATTTTGCTTTGCATTTTGCTTTGTTCTGGCTTCTGGTACCCCCACGCTACCTGTGTGTTCACACTATGTCTCTCTCTCTCAGTCTCTTTCTCTGCCTCTCTCTCTCTCTCTGTCATAACCTGTTTGTGTGTGTGTGTGTGTGTGTGTGTGTGTGTGTGTGTGTGTGTGTGTGTGTGTGTGTGTGTGTGTGTGTGTGTGTGTGTGTGTGTGTGTGTGTAAATATGTATGTATGGGTGTTTGTGTGTCTGCGTCTGTTTGTGTGTGTGTGTGTGTGTGTGTGTGTGTGTGTGTGTGTGTGTGTCGTCTGTGTATGTCTGTGCGACTGTATTTGCGTGTGTTTGTGTGTTTTATGTGTGTGTGTGTGTGACAGTGTGTGTGTGACTGTGTGTGTGTTTGTGTGTGTGTATGTGCGCCCGTATACGTATGTGCGTGTGTGTGCTTTTGTGTGTGTGTGTGTGTGTGTTTGTGTGTGTGCGTGTGTGTGTGTGTGCACGCGCGCATGGGTTTGTGTGTGCATGTCTGTGTGACTGTATGTGTGTTTGTGTGTGTGTGTGTGTGTGTGTGTGTGTATGTGCGCGCGTATACGTGTGTGTGTGTGTGTGTGTGTGTGTGTGTGTGTGTGTGTGCTTTTGTGTGTGTGTGTGCTTTTGTGTGTGTGTGTGTGTGTGTGTGTGTGTGTGTGTGTGTGTGTGTGTGTGTGTGTGTGTGTGTGTGTGTGTGTGTGTGTGTGTGTGTGTGTGTGTGTGTGTGTGTGTGTGTGTGTGTGTGTGTGTGTGTGTGCCCTCACTCAGACAGGCCGAGTGCAGTGCAGAGCAGCTATGATATTTGGCTTTGATGTGTGCTGCCATGGCTGAGTTTGTCACTGGCCCTGTTTAATGTAATAAATCAGAGAGGCAATGACTGGCTCTTATTAAACATGATTAAATGATCCACTGGGCTGTGGCTTGCGCGTGCCCAGCGAGCTCTCTGAATCAATAACAGCTTTGTAAAGCTGCGTTTGAATGGGGGGAAACAAAGTCATACAAATCCTAATTGGCTGTGGGATTAAGCTAACCAAAGGGACTGCAGTAGCCTAATGATCCTCTCTCTCTCTCTCTCTCTTACTCTCTCTTACTCCCTCTTACTCCCTCTCTCTCTCTCTCTCTCCCACCCCCGCGTGTGTGTGCAGGCTTTGGCGGCCTGTTCTGCGAGGTAAATCAAAACAATTGCGAATCGATGCCGTGCCAAAATGGCGCCGTGTGCGTGGCCGGCGTGGACACCTATCGGTGTTTCTGCCCTAAGGGTAAGTCAACCTCCTACAGTAGTGTTTCCTACGTTTTACACACAAGCCTTGCTGCACATACTCTCTCCCCACCTCCTCACAAAAACAGTTGGTAAACAAACCTACACGCACACGCACACGCACACACACACACACACACACACACACACACACACACACACACACACACACACACACACACACACACACACACACACACACACACACACACACTCACACACACACATTCACTCCTACATTCGCGCTCTGATGCCACACATTCACTCCTACATACCTTACACGCTTTTACACATTGTATTATTCTTGTAAAAGAGATTCCTATCTCAGTTTGTTTCCCTGGTTAAACAAAGGTAAAATAAAAGACAAAATAAACAAATGATTATACTGACAGTAAAATATATTACGTATGTTTTGTGCTCCCACTAGATGCTGATACTACCTAGCAGTATGTCTTTTTGCCTTAAGTTTTATGCTTTGGCTTGTCTACCATTTTATACAGTAGATAGGGCCATGGGTTGAGCGTGAGGATTATAAAAGAAATAAGTGGGAGGTTGATAAGTTTGTGAGGCTCAAGATGTTGAACTGAAAGCCCAGTCCTTAAGGACACCAACCCCATACTGTGTGTGTGTGTGTGTGTGGGTGGGTGGGATGGAGGCATTGCTGCATGGCTCTCCCTACGGTGACAGCATTAAAATAAAATAAAAACTCGACTTACTGCTCTAAAATCAATAACGTATTAAAACTGTATTGTTTTGAAGCTAGATTTGAGCTGCAGCAGACAGAGCTAGAGAATGGGCATTGTATCTGGGGCACTGCAGCCAATCTGATTTTTACATACAGCAGGCCGTAATGGTTCAGATTGATAGCCAATTAGGACTCTGTCAAACGGGCATTGTAGAGGAAATCTACCTTCATTTACACTGAATTCCCCCCCAGGGTACCATGACAGCCACTGCAGAATTATCTCAGTGCAGAGAGGCAAATGACAATCTTTCCAAATATAACCTTGAGGCTATGCAGTGTAGCTTATGCCGAACAATGGTGTTAGCATAATGGTAACACGTCTTGCCTGGCACAGAAGGCAAAGACTTTGGCTATATAAGGTGCATTTCTTTTTCTCTTTCTTTCTTTCTTTCTTTCTTTCTTTCTTTCTTTCTTTCTTTCTTTCTTTCTTTCGTTCTTTCTTTCGTTCGTTCTTTCTTTCTTTCTTTCTTTCTTTCTTTCTTTCGTTCTTTCTTTCTTTCTTTCTTTCTCTCTTAACCTTGGAACATGACAACCCTCCTGTGCCACATTTTGAGCTCTAGTGTGGTTGGCTCAGAGCTTCATAGCGCTGTTATGTCATAGAGTGCCATGGTGGGCATATCATATCAGTAATGTCCCCTATTGGGCTCGACCAACAAGTGTTATATGTGCTGTACATTGTATTTTTCATGACTTACAGGAAGTGAGCTAAGAGGAATTGTGCACGGTTAAAATGTCAACTCATAAAGACAATAAAATTTGGTCCTGCTCAAGCATGGCATAATTTTTACTACTGTATTTGGTCAGTATAACATTCAGAATTTTGTGCTGAATCTGAGTTGACTGTCCACAGTGTTTGGCAATTTAGAATACTCCTCTCACTGTAAGACATACCAGCTGCCTCAGATTTCCAAGTTAATTTAAATCCTTATTGTGAGTTGTGTGAAGCTTTGAACTCCAACTTTGAGTTCAAACAGCACACACATCTCCATACAACTTACAATAAAAAATGTACATTTACTTGGAATTCTGAGGCAGATGGTTCTTGAAACTTAACATTTCAACTTAACATTTCAAGTTAAACCCTGCTGTTGCCATTACAGTGTATAGGAGAATAAATGCAGTATACAAGTTATCATGACTTATCACAGATATCATTTTTTACAGTCATTCAACATTCTAAGATATTCATGGTAACACCTAATTTGGTGTTATCATGACAGGAAGTTACTTATATACAGTAATAGGGATTTTTAAATGTTATACTTTTAAACATAAAAAATGCCACAGAATAAATGATAAATAAGGTATTAAGTCCTAAAGGCAGTGTTTCCCATACATTGAGAAAACTATGGCGCACCGCCATAGTTTAAATTTGGCCGCCATAGTGTCCGAAAATGTAAAAAAAAAAATAGTAATATATATATATATATTTTTTTTTTTTTTACTTTTTTTTTTTATCGATTCACATTTTCCTCCTGGAGTATACATCCTATAGAGAAAACCATGACTGCTTGAAAGACAGAGGGATGAAAAGCCTAGTCAAGTAGTTAACTTGGGTTTGGGAGCAATAAAAAAAGCCTTCAGAGAAGGGACAGTTGGGATGAGTTTACTGACACTCCCCAGGCTTTGTTTTACAGTTGTATGATAATGAGTTAGGCGGCATACCTTCATTGACACAGCAGAGGAGACAACGGGCTGCATACAGAAATTAATGTGTAATGAATGTGAATATAGACATGTGTAATATGTTGTTCAGCCCTTTTACTGGGAGGAATCTTGAAAAACTGGCCCTGTGACCAGCACCCCTCATGTACAATGTGTACACCTATGTGTGTGGGGAAAAAGGCATAGCCTACTCTCTTAGACCCTTTTTTGTCTGTGTGTTAAAGGGACAGTTTGGTCAATTTCAACATACAGTTGTATTGCTCACGCTACCCTTGACTTGTCAGTACCTGGTGATGCCACATTTTTCGGCTCAGCCCTTTCCGAGATATGAGCAATTCTAATGGGGGCAGCGTTTGTTTACATTTTTAAAAAATGAAACATAGGCCAACTCCAAATATTTTCCCAAAAGGTACTGCTGTTTGCTAGTTGTCTGCTGATGTTTTATAACCTTTTGGATGTTTTTGGGAATAAATAAAAATGTTTTTTTGAAATGTAAACAAAGAGCTGCCCCCATTACAATGACCAGGATCTCGGAAACGGCTGAAGAAGAAGAAAAAAAAATCTCGGGCACTGACAAGTCCAGGGTAGTGTGAGCATTACAACTGCATGTTGAAATTGACCAAACTGTCCCTTTAAAGGGACACTGTGCAGGAAATGGTCAAAAAGGGTACTGCAACTATGCTGCTCATTGAAAATGGGCTGCCAATTGCCAAAATTTGATCTTTACATGAAAGGTTTCTAAGTAATGAACAAATATTTTCTAGTATGGCCCAAGTAGAGTAATTATTGCAGCTAAAATGGCTACTTTTTTGCGGACCATGGAGAAGGTCCCCGTTTTCATGTATGAAAAGTGCAATTTTCCCAGTCATAATGAATGCTTAGAATTTGATGGTGGTGGTAAGTATTCATGAAAAAGGTAACATTAGTGAATGGGCAGCATGAATTCTGGAAATAAACAACTAAAAATCTCACACAGTGTCCCTTTAACAATTTCACAGTGCTCCTAAATTCTTATCTGTGCTCCTATTTTGTTATATTTTTTGTCATTTTATAGATAAAGGATTTAAAGATTTGTCTGAAGGTCTAGAGTAGACGAGAGAGTAGAGTGTGGTTTATCTGTGGTTAACAACTCTTTTTGACGCTACTCTACAACTTGTTAGACATTGTGATGAAATCCAATTTTATTATTGTTGTTTTAAAGCACCTGTGCTGCCGCTTCTGAACAGTATTATGGGATATAATGAAAGCACTGGAAAGATGAGATGATAAGTGACGCTCATGATGAAATGCCTCTGTTAAAACGACCGAATCAATTAGGGGCCAGAGTATACGGTCCCATTTAACCACCAACGGAGAGATGAAATAGTTAGACCTGTCTGGCAGTTTTAGAGAGTATTGAGCAAGCGCAGTGTCTCTTAACATGGGAGCCCTCCCTCGTCACCTTTTCACTCCATATTTACAAACATCCATCTCATTATGGTCGCATAAAAAAAACCTTCCTCATCGTTAAACGACTAATTCATACCGTAAATTACTCCGAGTCGTTTATGTCATTAAGTTGGGAGGGGGGAATAAATCCCCGCAATTTTGCCAATAATTTCTTGGCTCAGTCGACGACGCCCTTACCTGTGAGACGTACCTCTGATTAAACCGTGATTGCGGACGGGAGGTTGTTATGCATTATTAATGAACTTGGGATAATTGTCAAATTTTATGACATGGGGAGAGGTGGAAATTGGTTCCATGGTCAGTTTGACGAATGATGAGCCTCCGCGCTGCTCTGATGGCGCTGATGGCCCTGGCATTAGTCATGGGTCTGCTACACCCGGAGCCCTGTGACAGAGCTAATGATAGTCATTTGCTAGCGTGACCATGCACTGGAATACATTTACGGCGTACAGAGCATAAAATGTCAGAATTTCCGAGTGTGGCACTCTCTCCTCTCCTTCACTCAGTGGTGTTAACCTTTTTTATCTTGTAAAGTCAGAGTCGGGTAATATCAGGAGATTGGTGCTGAGGCTGAAACAGAGCCTGGATAGAGGCTGAAACTGAACAGAGACCGATATAAAGATGCCCGTAGCTGCATCCCATAAACAGATTTGTGCTAAATATGTATTTTTATCCACCCTCTTAGGGGCTGTATTTTTGCAGAAGGGCAGGCAAGGTGTATTTTTTTTAATTACCTGTTTAAGGTTACTGTAGGTCGAGGTAACATTTAGGGTTAAATATGTCACCCCGCTTGACTGAAGAGATGAGTGGAATAGTATGCACATGCACCACCACATGAGCCTAATCATCCATGCTCCAATTACACCAGGTCCTGACAGACAGACATTAGTGACATTGGCCTCTGACAGAGAGAGAGAGAGAGAGAGAGAGAGAGAGAGAGAGAGAGAGAGAGAGAGAGAGAGAGAGAGAAAGAGACCGTTTTCAGGTGCCCGTGCCTGTGCTTACCTGCGAACCACCCGTGTTCATACCAGGCTCCGAACTTTTCCGCACTTGACTGTTACCCGGATGAACCTGCTAACGTCCATGTTGTCGTCAATGTGAACCCAAAAGTACTTGTGGGTTTGCATTGTGAACTAACTTTTCGGTTAGTGAACGCAAACATCTGCGGCGTGAACACGCCGGCCGGTTTGCGGTGAGGTGTGGAAACGGGCACCGGCATGGTCCTCAGTGAGCCTGAATGCACTAAGAGAGAGAGAGAGAGAGAGAGAGAGAGAGAGAGAGAGAGAGAGAGAGAGAGAGAGAGAGAGAGAGAGAGAGAGCGTTTTGCATATTACAGTCTAGTTGGGTTTTGCTAGAGAGATACCTCAATCATACCACCAAAGACCTTGGATTACAGAAGCAGCCTTTTCAAAATGCCACTGAGAAATGTATGTACGTAAGGGAAAAGCTTGGACAGTTCCTGCCTTGCAGCCAGGCTTTACTGTAGATCTGTGAGAGAGAGAACCAGAGAGCGAGGACAGGCATCCCCATGTCACTGTAATGTCCATGGCCATCCTCTGACCCTCAGATGAGCTTTGTGGAAGCAGCAGCCCCAATGCACTCCAAGTGACTGTAGCCGAGTGCACTGTACAGTAAAATACTGTTTATAAATGTGCAGACGAAGACCTTGTTGCCTTGCCACAGAGTGACTCTGGGGATCTGGCCATGATGGAAAGAGAGTTCAACCCAGGGGATGTCATTGACGTGTCTTTTTTTACGTAAACTACCTCTGCATAGGATTTCAAAACACCAATGCCTCTTTTCCACTGCCGTTTTTCTGGTAGGCCTACAGCGCGACTCGGCCGACACTTTTTGCTTTTCGAATAGGCAATCGTAAAGCAAAAAGCTTGTAGGCCTACCACAAAAACGGCAGTGGAAAATATGCAAAAATGTGTTTGCAGCCCTATTGCCATTGTTGCAGCCATACAGCCTATCAAACGGACAACTTCCTTTATTACGTACTATTTACTACTAAAACTTCCTGTTAAAAATGTGTGATTGCGGTACCATTCGGCAACTGAGAGGTTGCAAATTTTAGCCCCCAGTCTGCCTGAGCCCATCAAATCGTCCCTGAGCCTTGAGTCTCCTTGCCTTGATCCCTAACTCACTAATGCCTCTTTTCCACTGCCGGTTTTCAGGTAGGCCTACTGCTTGACACAACTCGACTCGGCCGCCACTTTTTGCTTTAAGATTGAGCTGTGTCATGCCTATTTGAAAAGCGAAACGTTGGTGGCCGAGTCATGCTGTGTCAAGCTGTATAGGCCTACCAGGAACCCTGCAGTGGAAAAGAGGCATTAGGTAACTCATCTTGTGAGGGAGTCTCTGTTTCTGCTGTGAATGTGAGGCAAGCTTTATACTGAAAAAGTGCTTTGAGCGTTTGTAGAAGTAGTAATATACTGCTATATTCTTTAAATCCAGTCCACTTGCCATTTAAATGAACTGTGATATCTTCCATAATCCAGTCCGCTGGCCTGTAGGTCGATGTTAATGAAAAACAGAACTATGGGATGCATGACTTTACTCACACACTGCATGCCAAAACTATGGTATCAACCACCCAGAGAGAGAGATAGGCGATGTGTGGAGGGTAACTTTGCCTTTAGTAAGCATGGACTCACATTTTGCATGTGTTTTATTCTGCACCATGATGCTTTTCTGCCCACATGTACTCAAAGCCCCCACACAGCACATGGAGCCTGCGGCCCCCAATCCTCCGACAAAGAGAGAGGAGGAGGAGGAGGAGGAGGGCGAAGAGAGAGAGCTGTTAGCTGCAGCGTTGCACAACTCACACATCATTTGGGCAAGGAGAACATTTTTTTGGACAGGCACTTAAATCGCTGTTTGTCACCTCCTGTGCGGCATCCATGTGGGATCATCTGAAAATGGGCACTTTTTTTTACATTTACCCAATACCAGGGAAGCATAACACTTTTAAAGATAGGGTCTTTGCATTTCAAACCCTCCACGGGCTGAGATACTCTCAAGATAGGGATAGAGGGCATCAAAGAAAAGCTCACAAGGCACATCCACACACGGCACCAGAGGCAGCCCCCTCTCATGGCGCTCTCCAGCACCTGTGTGATGCCGACCCATTGACACATCGCAGAAGGGGCAGCATGGTGTGGCCACCTGAAAAAGCGCCACACAACAGTGTTCACAAACAGTAAATGGTGAAAATAAAGCCACACCACTCTCCTGCTGGAGACATATATCATCCACCGCAGAGCAGTGAAATGGCACTCGCCGCAGCTCATCACGCCGCCTTGCGAACACCTGCCACGTCCAATCATACAGCGAGGAGTGGGGCCTTCATACCCGCCGTGGCGGGGAGACCTCCCGGGGAGCAAGTCCTGTGGCGCCCGAGACTCAACCGCACCCCTCTCTCTCTCCCTCCCTCTCCCTCCCTCTCGCTCCCTCCCTCTCTCTCTCTCTCTCTCTCTCTCTCTCTCTCTCTCTCTCTCTCTCTCTCTCTCTCTTTCTCTCTCTCTTTCTCTCTCTCTCTCTTTTTCTCTCTCTCTCTCTCTCTCTCTCTCTCTCTCTCTCTCTCTCTCTCTCTCTTTCTCCCATCCCCATCCCTATCCCCAGCTCCAGCCCCAGCCCCAGCCCCAGAGATCCAGCTCCAGCCCCAGCCCCAGAGATCCAGCCCCAGCTCTGGCTTTAGGATGATAAATCTCCCCAATCGTCCGAGACAACAGGCCTATGTGTTGTAATGGAAGGGGCCCAGGGCAGGCGAGGCATTATCTACGCCATCCGCAGTGACTTGGGCCACCACGGTGCAATTAGAGTGACTGACAGTCTCATCTCCCGCACTCTGTTCAGAGTGAGCATGATCAGGCCGAGCAGTGGGAACGCACACAGTAGAGAAAGCATACGGTACACACCCTCCCCCCCACCTCACTTTACCACACACACCCAGTGGGAACGCACACAGTAGAGAAAGCATACGATACACAGCCCTTCCTCTACCCTTCCCTACCCACCTCAGCTCACTTCACCACACACACCCGACCCAGCAGTGGGAACAGACACAATAGTAGAGGAAGCATACGATACACACCCTCTCCTACTCTTCCCTATACCCTCCTCTTCCCTTCCCTAGTACCCACCCCTTTTCACTTCACCACACACACTCAGCAGTGGGGATGCACACAGTAGAGAAAGCATACCGTACACACCCTCCCCTCCCCTCTGCTCCCCACTTCACCTCACCACAAACACACCCAGCCCAGTGGGGTCTTCTTCAGCCTGCCAGAGAGGGAGAGTGATGGTTAGCGGCACAACACATGTGCAATCTTCCATCCTTGTGCAAACTGACTGAGGTTTGGATCACATCCGGGACCTCCTTTTGTTTCCTCAAATAGCTGTGTGGAGCTATTTGGTCTTTCAGGAGGGGGTGATGCCGGTGTCTCTTCCACTAATTCAGCTTTACTTGTCACGTCTGAGGGCCAATGGCCTGTGGAGTGCTTCCAGGGTTGCAAGCCAAAAAGATGTCAAGCGGATGCCTATTGTGGTGGTGTATCCAGCGTGCCCTACATGGGTTGGGTTGAGGTCGCTTGTCACTGCTGGTCTGCTGCAAGCCTAGGGTGCATTTTTCAAGTTGCCAGTAGTTGCCAATGGGAAAATGTATTGAAAACAACAAAGTAGCTAATGTAGTAAGCGACTTTGGTTTTGAGAAATGCACCCCTGGTATCGGCCTCACCTGAAAGTGTTGCAATTTAAACAGTTTTCCTCTCGGCGAAAAAGAGCTACTGGCCCGCTTGTGTGTACAAAAGTTTCATTTTTTACACGACACGGCAGCAAATTAAAGTACCAGCCAGACGCCTAATTGTGTGAACAATTGCTATGGTTGCTTGGAAGCACGTAGTTAATCACAGATGTTAGCCGCTAGTTTAATTTTGGAAGAAAAAGCCATCATCCAGAAGTGGGACTCCTTGCGCAGAGTTAGAAAGTTGTAAGTGTTTAGAAGAGTTTGTCATTAATGGTTTCTACTATATAAAGTTAAATGGCTGTTAGCCAGTTGCTCTGGAGGGAAGCTGTTGGTTTGGTCAACTATGGTTGGAAAAGAAGAATATGAAAAGGGGAATACCTACGTATATGTGTACGTATTATAGAAATGGAAGGCCTTGGAAAATTTGCAGCACACAGCATTACTGTCAGGGTGAGACATGGTGTCTTTGGGACGTGTGAGGCATAATATTTATTGGTGGGCATGCATTATGTTAGATGCTTTGGTAAATATTTGAAAAAAGTATTTTTTAAGTTTGAAATAAGCATTTTCTGTAGTTGTTCTTCCTCTTTTTCTAATGCTGGTACTTTAATCATGTTTATTGCAGGTTTTAAGGGTGACTCCTGTGAAATTGACTATAATGAATGCGACCGTGGATACTGCACAAACAACTCTACCTGCATCGACCTGCCGGGAGATTATACCTGCATTTGTCCAGCGGGATTTACAGGTAAGCTTGAGATAAGGCTTTTCATGCCTCTCTTCTTTCAGACTGCTGTATTTCAATTCAACTATATCCCTCTTTTTAAAGTGCAAATTCACTCTAAATATGCACCGCTGTGAGAGGTGCCCTGACTGATCGTAAGCTTTCATGTCGTCGGCATAAATGCCCCCTCCGGCTAATGTTTTTGGAGGTAAATATTCCAAAACTCTCAAGGAAAGTGTGATTATGGGGATAGATTATCCCCACCGGGCTTTAGGACAGAGTTGTGAAGCAGGCATACATCATTTTACTTGGATTTGTTCAACGCGGAGCCTAATTATTGGACTTTGATATATTGCCTGTGTATGCCAAATAGGCACTTCTGTCGAGAAGTTCTTAAGCAATATAGACAACTTTTGTGCGTGGGAATTTGTTTTGCAATAATGAAAGGCAATTCTCCTGGATTATTGGGCAAATTGAATGAGGTGAACTCGGTGCTTCGGTGATACCAGCCAAACAAGTTCAAGGTTCGGCGACTTTTGTTGGCCCGAATAGAATGGCGGAGTGAACCTCCTACCTCCTCCTCGCTTGCTTGCTGTGCCATTGTGCCCTTGGGCGGCCTGTACACTACAGCAGTGCCATATGGATGGGTGATTGAGATGGGATCACTTTTTTTCCGTCATTTGTTTTGCCAGTACATGCCATCCAAACCCCCCATCCCACCACACCCCACCACCCACCCACCAACCCATCACAACTCCACGTCCAACAGTGGCGTGTGCTGTGCTCTGCACCACGTCTCTGTTGTGTTTGCTTAGCTGCCTAATGCATAAAGCACATCAGTGGCTGAGAGCCTGGTGCTGGTGCGGGGAGGGGAGCCTGGCAGCTGGTGTGACAGATGACACGCAGGCAAGGCAAGCGAGGGAGGCCGCAGACCCCTCGCCGTGGGAGCGCTCATAAGAAGCAGCCCCCCCCCCCACACACACACACACACACACACACACACACACACACATACTGTAAAAGTACACACACACACACACACACACACACACACACACACACACACATACTGTAAAAGTACACACACACACACACACACACACACACACACACACACACACACACACACACACACACACACACACACACACACACACACACACACACATTTTACAAGTACACACACACACACACACACACACACACACACACACACACACACACACACACACACACACACACACACACACCACACCACCTCCGACACCCACTCCCACCCCCGGTCTCCTGTCATCTTGTCATGTCTTGTGGCATCATCAGCCCAGCCTTGGAAACAGAGTGTGGGGGTGGCATGGAGATCTACGTAAAAGCTTTTTTCATATCAATAGACTCTCTTCCCCACATGCTATCTCACATTTCCTGTTGCTGAAAGGAAGTACAGTACGCACAAAGGGCTGTGAAGTACGTAGATCTCTGGCTGGTGTTAATATCCAGGAAGGGTTGTTGTGATAATTTGGATTTGGAAAGCATGGGACAGCGGTGAAATCGCTAATAAATACTCGTCTTTTCCAGTGCAGACATGTTTGCCCTACCCTGTGACACTCAAGTGTTCTTTATGACCGACTGAAAGAGAGAGAGAGAGAGAGAGAGAGAGAGAGAGAGAGAGAGAGAGAGAGAGAGAGAGAGAGAGGGTGTTTTTTCTCTCTCTGCAGCAGCAGCAGCTCATGATGTCCTGTACTGGCTAAGCCACTGCTTACGCATACAGTATGCAGGGTTGCCAGATGAGTCTGATGACTTCCAGCCCAAAAAAATGCTCAAAACCCGTCTAGAAGCACAAAATCCCGCCCAATTCTATTGTGGCAAAAATGTGGCAGGTTTTTCTGCTAAATGCCATTTTTACCCACACATGTCCATCCTAAGCAGCCCGGGCAGGAAACAGCCCCATCTGGCAACACTGACAGTATGCACAAGTCCACTGCATTTTACGGCCCCTCATCCCCCTTAAATTACTCCCAAGTGAGTCGGCGTCCTTTATGTGTTGTGCTCTTCCTTCAAGTCCTTTTTCCGCCTCCCCAGGCTGACACAGACTTGCGTTCTGTGGGGCCAGTTGTGCCCTAGTGGTTAAGGAGATGGGCTTTTAGATATGAGGGTTGCAGGTTCGAATCCAACCCTTTCATTCCCTACCTCACTCCATGGCTGAAGTGCCCTTGAGCAAGGCACCTAACCCCACACTGTAACCCAGACCATGTACTCAAAATAGCTATAAGTCACTTTGGATAAAAACATCAGCAAAGTGTTATGTCATATAATGTGCTGTAATGCATTCTGTTCAGCCTCAAATATCAGTCACTTGAGAGATGGAGACAGCGGGTAATGCTCGGTAATCCCTCATGTGATACGAGCGCATGGCACTGTAGGCATTACCACAGCAGAAAACAGCCTGACAGTTCTGCGGTGTGAAAAGCTGCACCGTGGGTCATCTTGTGTTTTTTTTCCTTTTCTTTTTTTTCAAGGCATATCCCAGTTGTTTCACAAACATTTTTGAGTAGATTTGCTGACTTCATAACACAGAGCGGCAGAAGTGATTATCGAGAGATTATCTGCGCTATTGTATTGCATTCGCTTTCATCGTCGGACGGATGCTATTTGATCTGTGTGCGACATGACTTGAATCATAAGTAGGTTATTGCAGCTTATGGCGGGTGATTGAACCATGACATATCTGTGGCGGTTTGTAAGGAAAAAAAAAAAAAAAAAAAAAGTGTGAGGAGAGAATAGCGAGCAGCAGGCGGCTTGGTAGAGTCGTTCGTTGCGTTTAGTAAAATTCTGCTATTATGTTAATCCATTAGGCGTTCACTCTTCCTTGACATGACAGGGGTTTCACAGTGATCTGTCTCAGCCTGACAGAACTGTCATGGCCGTGATGTGACAAATGTCATGTCACTCACCCGGTCTGGCAGGGAAACTCTCTTGGCATGAACGCACAAAGCAATAACTCTTCCATCCCATCCCCCCTCCCGACACACCTCACCTGCCTGCATCATACCCCTCTCCTGAAGTCAACCACGTGTTTTTAATTCCAGGTAAAAACTGCTCCATCGTCATTGCCGACTGCACTCCAGAGAAGGCGTGTCCAAGGGATGTCACCTGCAGCCCCACCCAAGGTGACTTACTCTTTGCACACAAACACGCGCGCGCACACACACACACACACACACACACACACACACACACTCATGCACGCACGGACGCAGGCACGCACGCACGCGCACACGCACACGCACACGCACACACACACACACACACACACCAGTGCTCGACACTAACTTTTTCGCTTACCAGCCATTGTGGCTAGTGGTTTTCCTGACTCACTAGCCATTGGGCCTTTTCACTAGCCATAATTTTCTTAACCATCATAGCAGCTTTAATGAATTATATAATAGGCTGTAATAATGTAATGTAGGCTAATATAACATAATATAACATAATATAACACAACATAATATAATATAATATAATATAATATAATATAATATAATATAATAGGCTATAATATAATATAGTGCTTAATAATTAGAATTGTTAGGCCTATTAACCCTCTAGCTACCATAACGGCCGTGAACGTCCGGCTGGATCTGTACCAGAACGGCCGCGGCCGGCCGGAATATTTTCATATGAAAATACAGCTGAACGGCCGTCATCATGCAGTTTTTCCAGCTTTCAAACACTTTAGCTCAATATTACAGACCCTCCTCGATATACTTTCAGTATAAAAACTATATGTTTATATTATATTATTTTTCAGTATTTTAGATTTTATTACGAGATGCGCCGCTTTATGCGATTTGGCAATCTGGCGTCAATTCAAATGACGGCCGTCCGAGATTGGATGGCTACAAACACAACCATTCTGTTTCTACAACCAATATACACTAAATATGAAAACTTCCAACCCTCTTCGATCTATTTTCATGGTCAACAGCACATGTGTATGACTATTTAGGCTATTTTTAGATCATGTTGTTTTATTAAGCTTATGAGATGGTGTTCAACTGTGATGAGTTCTGCCATGGTCCTAAATAGCAAACACAACTGTCCAGCCGATGTCTACACGCTACATATTAAACATGTAAACTGTCTTCGGTGTGTTTTCAGAGTCAAACCATATGTTGGTATCCAACTATCTTATTTCCTGGAACAACTTACAGCGACAGCTCTGCGTAACAGCGCATCGTGAAGGAAGCGCAGCATGGAACAATTGGTTACTCATTTTGCGTGTCAGCTTTGGCAAAGCAGTCAAGGACTGTTAGCCTACTACTCCACGTTGTCCTTCATAAAAATGTGCGCGAAGACGTTGAGTTGAATGCTAACTTCCAATAATAGCCTACCAACGTGGTGTTTGTAGCACTTCAATTCCGGTCAAAGTCGGTGATGCCTGGCGCGTCTTACCTGTGCCAAATTGGGAGGGGAAACTTCCTAGAGCTCCATTCATGTCCTGTCTGCTATCGCGGACACGTCTCCGGTTATCCGTACACATCTTTGGCATGGTTTAGTTCAAACATTATTAGCTAGTGTAGTCCATTACAGTTATACCGCTTGAAACCGCTTGAAAACAGGACATTTGGGTGAACGACATTTGTTTTCGTCACATGATCATTGTTCAACTTTGACCCTGGATGGATGGATGGATAGACCAAGGATAGATAGATAGATGGATAGAGAGATCGATAGATAGATAGATAGGCCTAAATATATAGATATATAGATAGATAGGCCTAGATAATATCGGATTTTATCACATTTTTATCATTTAATCCACATCAAAGGCACTCTATGTGAATACTGAACAATTAATTATCCATAAATGATATACCATTTGAAAGTGTGTTTTCTCTACTTTAATATGAAAGTAACTTGTAATTGACACTTTTCATTTCTTTTCAAGTTATTTGACATTGTTTAGAATATGACAAAAATGTCAATTTTTCCTTAGAATTCCTGGTAGGATTCCGGCCTATTCAAAAAAAATTCTGGTAGCTAGAGGGTTAACTGGTCCATGCATGCAGGCTATGGAAAGAACAGATTTACTGATCTGAGGAATGGCATAGCCTATATTGACCATGCAGAAACACCCAGCACAGTGTTTTGGAAGGGCACAAATGTAAGCTACACGAGAGCAAAATATTTCCGTCTTTGATCTGAAAGGCTCTTTCTTCATATCATATGGGCCAATCTGTGGAGGTCACCTTCCAAATTGATGCGCAAAGTAGATAGCAAAAGTAATTGCCAAGTTCGCCTGTCCTCGGTCATGGATGTGGAATAACACATCTTCTGGAATATTTTCTTATAGTATCCTCTAAAAAGCGCACACAGATGCGGTAACTACAGAAGGGGCTACGACTTCCTTTCATTTCGTTTAATATTGAGTTGTTTAAAATACAAACGGACGCCAGGCGAAACGGGCAAGGGACATGCTTTGCAGTCTGGAAGGCTACACTGTGCGTTGTTTAAGCCCGGTTTGACAGTCGGGAACAACAGCACAAGAAACATGGAGGAATATTAAGGTATGAAGACATACAGGCAAATCAGAAAATAATTTAAACCGAACATTATTAATGTCGCATGTGTCCTTGTCTTATCACTGCGCTTTAGTCTCGAGACTTTCAAAAGACAGCCTGGCGTGTTTTCCTCTCGCCTTGGTCATTTTAATGTCCACTACTAGTCTACTAAGTATTGTACTATTTACAGATCGCAAAACAGGTCAGTTGAGATGAACTTCGCTACTTTATTTTCACGATAAGGTTTTCAGTGACATTTCCAAACGCAACGCTGATATGCCGGTAGCTCGCAGCCACTCCTCTTCGCAAGACTAGCTCTATCAGATTCTTGGCGTGCATGACACACAGGTGACACGTGACACAGGTGCTTCATGGGTATTGTAGGCTCGCGAAATCGCATTGTATTGCTTTTGTAGCAAAGACGGTCCGTGGAAAAAAACTACAAAATGCGGTGCCTCATCATTCAGAATAGTATGGACCCGCCAGAATGGCTAGTGAACCTTCGGTATCTACTAGCCAACGCCGACTTTCACCCGCATTTGGCTACCTGGCGTGTGTTAGTGTTAAGCCCTGACACACACACACACACACACACACACACACACACACACACACACACACACACACACACACACACACACACACACACACACACACACAAATCAAGGTTGCAACCTGTTTCCACCATCTCATTTCTCAAGTTTTGGAAGTTGTAAACTTGTTTTTCCTCAACAGCCTGTGAGCTGACTGAGCTGACCTTCATTAATCTAATACATTTGTTTATCGCTCCGACTGCTCTGACTGCATCGGGTTTCTGCCAAGGTTGTCACCACACCACATTACTACGGAAGTATTTCTTCTGATGTTTTTGATGTTGAGTGGGAGATGCCAGTAGGGATAATCCCATTTTCCCCTTGTAAGCAGAAGAAAGGGAAAAAAAATCTTGTCTTTTTATTTATTCCATGAAATGTCCCTGCTGTGTAGGGTTGTGTATCTATTTTTTTTCAACTCTGCTAAAATCTTTATTAAAGATATTTTGTATTGATATTGATTGATATTGATTTTTCGCAGAGATGTTTACATGCTACACAAGAAATATTTCTTGACTTTTTTTCTTTTTTCATGCCACATCAATGGCATAAAAAATATACTCGAGAGCACACACCCTGGGTAGTTGTTTTTGAAAAAAGAATTTTACTCAATGCATCATTTATTAGAAGCAGTTTTTTGGTCTGTGCTTGTTTTTTTATGGAGGGGGATGAGGGTGGGTGTTGGGGTGGGGGTGGGGGGCAGATAAATAATTACATAAAGTCGTGCTGAGAAGGAGTTTTGTCGCTGTTCAGTGCCGTGCCTTTTCAGCGCAACAGAGCAACACAACGTCGGGCAACACATTGGCAGCGTGGCAGCGTGGCACCACGGCACTCCGCCACTTCAATCATGCCTTTGATCCCCACTCTTTTCAGGCAGGGGAGAGGGTGGCGATGGTGGTGGTGGTGGTGGTGGTGGTGAGGGATGCCTGGAGCCCGTCATGGCGATGGCGACGGGTGAGTGCGCGTCGGATCCGTGCGTTCCCGCGGGGACCCGCGCCTGCGTGGAGCAGGTGAGTGGCTTCAAATGCACGTGTCGCCACGGCTACACGGGGAGGCTCTGCGAAACCCCCATAAGCCACTGCGTCCAGGGGCTGTGTCTACATGGATCAAAGTGTGCCAATCTCCACGGAGGAGGAGGAGGAGGAGGCTTCAAGTGCCAGTGTCTCCCTGGTAAGTCCCCCCACCCCCCTCAATCACATAGCCCCATAACCCAGCCCTGTTACACACGATCCCCACAACCCCATACAACACCCCCCTGTTACACACCATCCCCCAAACCCCATACAACCCACCCATGATACCCATTCCAATCCACAAACCCTACTATACCACCCAGAGCCCAGCTCTTTTGCACACGATACCCAGGACCCCATGCAACCCAGCAGAGTTGCACAAGATCTCCCTCCGATCCACCAACCCCACCACCATTACCACCCATAACCCAGCCCTGTTGCACACAATCTCACCCCTATAACCCAGCTCTGTTGCACATGATCAACACCCCCCCCCCCCCCCCCCATCGACCCACACACCCCCCCACCCACCCCACAAAACGCAGCCCCTTTTTCACACAATACCCTGAACCCCATACAACCTAGCGTTGTTGCACATGATCCCCCCGATCTCCCACCCCCACCAACCACACATAATCCCCCATCCCCATAACTCTACCCTGCTGCACACGATCACCATAACCCAACCGTGTTGAACACAGTCCACCCCCCATAACCCAACCGTGTTGAACACAATCCACCCCCCATAGCCCTAACCGTGTTGAACACAATCCACCCCCATATAACCCAACCCTATTGCACAAGATGTACTGCCCATATAACCCAACCCTATTCCACAAGATGTACTGCCCATATAATCCAACCCTATTGCACACATTCCACCCCCCATAGCCCTAACCGTGTTGAACACAATCCACCCCCATATAACCCAGCCCAGTTGCATACTATGTCGTGGAAGGGAACTGATTGCGGCTTAATTAAACATCTGATATTCATGCATCATGAAAAGGAAGGGTCCTTCTGAAGTGATGCCAGTGCCAGTGGGTGGGTGTGTGTGACGAGTGACTCACTCGGGCTGTACTGTAAGATAAAGGTTTAAAGTTGACCTGAATTGACATGGAGTTGCTCCACATTTCAAAGTATGTTACATTATTAGATGCTGAAACTGTGGGATGACTCACATGGCATCCCAGATGTATAACGGTATGTACAGTAGTTGTGTCGTTAGACACATGGAAATGTACACAGCTGAGGAAAACAAAGGAGTGTAGATGCAACTTTCCTCTTTTCCTGTGTGTGTGTGTGTGTGTGTGTGTGTGTGTGTGTGTGTGTGTGTGTGTGTGTGTGTGTGTGTGTGTGTGTGTGTGTGTGTGTGTGTGTGTGTGTGTGTGTGTGTGTGTGTGTGTGTGTGTGTCACTTGCTCTTACAGGATTGACTGGGAGATTCTGTGAAGTAAACATAGATGATTGTGCGGACAATCCATGCGGGGTTCTCAGCTTCTGCAAAGATGGTCTCAACGGCTATGATTGTTTTTGTGCGCCTGGCTTTATTGGTAAGTAGACAGAAGAAAAAAGAAAAGAAAAGAGAAAAAAAGCAACAACAACAAAAAAAACAGAGAAGCCTCAGGCCAGACACCTTTGCTCCCAGCTAGAGTTTGCAGTAATTGCAAAGATATTACACCTCTCTTTCCAGCTTTTTTCACCCTCCTTCCTCCCACCCACAATTGTAGTCCTGGGTCTTGGTCGTGCTCTCGTAAAACATTTATTTACTCCCACCTTTATCAAAGACAAATTTCTATTAGGCTTTTTACCTCGCTTCCTCCTCGCTTACTCCCCAACCTCTGTCCTCTGACATCATGCTGACAACCTCATTTGCCCCCCATCCGCGCCTCCTATTTGACACCCCCCCTCCACCTCCTCCTCTCATCATCTCCTGCCAGCGCCTCCTCCTCCTCCTCTATCGACGGCCAAACCACTGCTGACTCCTAATGATCTGCACACCTCGCTCTGTTTAAGTTGTTCTACTGCACAGCTCACCCTGTTTCTGTCATTCTACTGCACACCTCGCCCTGTTTTTGTCGTTCTACTGCACACCTGTTTCTGTCATTCTACTGCACACCTCGCCCTGTTTTTGTCGTTCTACTGCACACCTGTTTTTGTTATTCTACTGCACAGCTCGCCCTGTTTTTGTTATTCTACTGCACACTTAACCCTGTTTCTTTTAAAAAAAAAAATCTTTATTGAAGTTTTGTCATTTTAAAGCACACACAATAACCCCAATCCCAAACTGAAACATATATACACATACATAGGCCTACATAAAATAACAAGTAAAATAAAAGACAATAAACCAACACTAATAATAATAATAATAATAATAATAATAATAATAATAATAATAATAATAAACAGGAAATTAGAGTACTTCGCCCTTTTTCTGTTGTTCTTCTGCACACCTGTTTCTGTTGTTCTACTGCACACCTGTTTCTGTTGTTCTACTGCACACCTGTTTCTGTTTTTCTGTTCAGGCAACCACTGTGAGATTGAAGTGAACGAGTGTCTGAGCCAGCCCTGCCTGAATGGAGGCTCCTGCTCCGACGAACTCAATGGATTCAGCTGCAAGTGTCCGTACGGAGTCACAGGTATTGGTGGTACCACACGACCTGTGGGCTATACTACGAAGCGGGTTCAGTAGGTTAAACCAGGTTAAGTTAAAGTTAAGGTTAAGTTGTGGTAGAGGTAAATCATCTAATCGAAGAGCCTGGAGTCATTTCTCAACTAAATGATGCCTGCAGGAACATCTATAAGCAGATTTACAACTTCCTGTAGGTTAACTAAGCCTGGTCTATCACTTAACCATGTTGTTACTGTACTCTCTTTGGTAAACACACAACCTGCTGGTATTGTGGTCTCGTACACAGCTCTGCAGGTGTCCTGCAGGCTTGTGTCACTGGGTTAACAGAATAAGTCTGAAGTATTCAGCCTACTGCTTGAAGCCCTGTTGGTAACTTAGCTCATGCCCTGCAAGCTTGTGTCATCAGCTTAACCCAGGACGTCGTCCCATGTTCTCAAGCTGCTGGTTTTTGTATTGTACAGCAGGCGAATTGGTAGCAAGTTCATGCCACAAGTTCATGCCTGTGGCTAAACCACCTCCTTATCTAGAGCAGATTGTTGATTAAGCTCACATCCCACAAATATGTACATTTGGCCTTAAAGGGGCACAATGTAAGATGACGTTGTTTGTGTGGTGCCCATGGCATGCCTGTCTCAAAATCTACACAGTCGTGAAAAAATGCTGTTTAAATAAACACACGGTGAGAATGTTTTTCATCACGAAATGCCAGCAGTTGATACATATATGAACACAGTATTTCAAGCGATTTGTCATATGAGAAGTGTTTCCCACGAGACTCAAAGCGGACCTCGCTGTCAAAAGTTGGATTTGGGGTTTTCTGAAAGCAGACCACGGAAGTGGTTGCGAGAGTCACTGTTCACCTGCTAATGACTCAAACAAGCATCGGCTGACTCGGGACAGTGATTGATTAAACGTTTAATCCTACCTTTAACCGAGAAGGTCCCATGTTCTCAACCTCCTCCCCAGTATCCTGTGCACATTGTTGACTAAGCTGATGCTCCGCAAGTTGGTATCACTGGCTAAACCGAGGAGCTCCCAGGTTCTCAACCTACTGCACTGTATTGTGGGCACGTTGTTGAGTAAGCTCACAATTTGTTGGTTGGTGTCATTGGCTTAACCCACGAGGTCCCAAGATTTCAACCTGCTGGTTTGTAGTGTTGGCAGTGCAGTGCTCACATGTTGGAGGTTGGTGTCATTGGTTTAACCTCCAATCTCTCAATTACCAGACCCCATATCATGCAGGTTTGTGTCAGGTTGGCCTACCGAGTAGTGCTATGAGCCCAGTTGGATCTGCTTTGTAGTGGGATTGGTTACTAAGCTCTCATCATGGAGGCTTGTGGCTTAGCTATGGAGGTCCACCACGTACCAAGAATAAATCCCATTGTGTGTTTGACCCCACCAATTTAAGTTCTTTCATTGAAGGATTTAGAGCGCATCGATTTCTGGCTCAGTGGTACATTTCAAATATTGTACAGTGTGTGGCCTTCAGTATGTCACTTAGGTTGTTTTTACTTGACTGAAAAAGAAGCACTCAGTCAGTCGGTATAGTCTAAAAACTGCCATGAACTGCCATGAATTTTTGTGACTGGGTGAGGTGCGCAATAATGAAAGAAATGTTCAAGGAGTTACACATGTATTTCTGAAGGACATAATGTAGTAGCAGCATTAAGAGACTCTTCATACAGCAAAACCGTTTTTCATGCGCTAATTCTTTGGATAACATGTGAATGACTCTGAGCTCGTTTTTTTTCCTTTTCTTGTTGAAGGTGACCTGTGCGAGATCAGTGTTGATGAGTGCCAGTCGTTGCCATGCCAACACAACGGTACCTGCGTCGACCTCGCGTTCGGCTACAAGTGCGTCTGCCTCCCGGGCTTCACAGGTAAGAAGCTGGTGAGTCAGCTTGTCTGAACTCATCTGGAGTCTCCGCGCACACACACTTGCCTACGTATCGACACATCTGGACGCACACACACACACACGCAGGCACATGCACGCACGCACACACACACACACACATATCTCTCAAAAATCACACCCATCAGGCGATCGCTTCTCTGTCTTCTGTCTCTCACACACACACACACACACACACACACACACACACACACACACACACACACACACACACACACACACACACACACACACACACAGACACACGCGCGCACACACACACACGCACACACACACGCACATACACACACACACACACACACACACACACACACACACACACACACACACACACACACACACACACACACACACACACACACACACAAACACACAGGCAGAGCATGCTGAAGTTTACTGCTGCTTTTGCTAAAGTCGAGTGATGCTATCAGTCAACTGAGGGGAAGATAAGAGGTTGCCGTGGCAGCGGCTTAGGCTGCAGTGTCGGGTAGCGGGTAGTGGCGGCTGGATGGTGGGTGTATGGCGGGTGGTGGCGTCTCTTCTAACACTCCTGTCCCTTTGGTGTCTCTCACTCCACCCCGCCCCGCCTCTGCCCCCTGTGCTGAGCCTGCACAAAATTCAATTGGCGCTGTGGGTTGTAGGGCAGACGTGGCCTAGTGGTTAAGGAGATGGCCTATATATCAGAGGATTGCAGGCTCGAATCCCACCCTTGCCACTATACCAGCACACTCCATGGCTGAGGTGACCTTGAGCAAGGCACCTCACCCCACACTGCTCCAGGGACTGTAACCAGTACCCTGTTCTTAAATAATTGTAAGTCGTGTCAGCTAAGTGTCATGTAATGTAATGTCTTTTTTGCAGTTTGGTTCATACAGCTGTTGGGAGCTGAAAATGCTTAATTGCTTGATTAAAAGGGCCACAATCAAGCGTTCGAGAGACACCCAAAGCAAAGCATCTATTTCAATGATTATTCAGAGACGGTTTTAAAACTCCTTAGCTCATTGCATTGGCGCAAATTGCTTCCAGAGGTCTTTTTTTTAAACAGCTATGCTTTCTAAAAAAAAACCCAACTAGGCCAATTCCCACCACCGCCACCGCACTATGAGATGATCATTGCAGCTATTACTTTTAATTGGCTCAAAGGCTCATTTAACAGCAACAGCATGTGAGAGGCTCGTCGGCCTCGCCGCTAATTATTTATTTGTGCTGCCGTGCCGTGCCGCAGTTCACCTGTTTGTTTGTTTGTTTTCCTTTTTCCTCTTTGCTCCGTAGGCTCGGAGTGCGAGCTGGACATTGATGAGTGTGCCTCGTCCCCCTGCAAGAACGGAGCCACTTGCATTGACCAGCCGGGTAATTACTCGTGCCAGTGTGTGGCTCCATTTAAAGGTAATGAACATTGAGGGAGTGGAAGCGAAAAGCAAAGTTAATTAACTTCACAAAGCATTCCTCTCACCTGTCCGAGCCCATTCTGCCAGGCAGCCCCCCACGACACACTACACATACGACGCGTCTTTATTTTACACACAGACTGCCAGAGACAAAGCGATCTGTCCCCTTTTCCGCCACACACACATGTGTGCCGGTGAGTGAGAGAGACGGAGAGGGAGGGAGCGAGACAGAGAGAGAGAGAGAGGGAGAGAGAGAGAGAGACAGACAGAGACAGAGACAGAGAGAAAGAGAGAAAAGCAATTTAGTACTAGTATTCCTGCATACGTGAAAGAACAAAGCGGGGAGATGGGGAGGGGGTTGAGGTTTGAAAAAAGGACAGAAAAGCTCAAGGGCATGTTTAGGGGAGCAGGAGGATGCTCTTTAAATAAATAATTACTAGTGCAACAGAGGGGGGATTTAAATCAGGTGCATTGTAAAAGAGCACTCATACTGATTGGCATCATTAGCAGGATTGATTGGAAAGGTCAGAAAAAGAAACATTTTCCCCACTCACTCATGGCAAACATGGCTGTGTGTGTGTGTGTGTGTGTGTGTGTGCGTGTGCGTGTGCGTGTGCGTGTGCGTGTGTGTGTGTGTGTGTGTGTGTGTGTGTGTGTGTGTGTGTGTGAGGGTGCCCATGAATACCGTTTCCTGGAGCGTAATCTGGAATTTGTTATCCACCACCAAAACATTCTTTCATGAAAAAAAAACAAACATCTTGATGTTTTCAAGGGAACGTTTCTGTGTGGAATAACTAGTTGATTTAGACCATAATGATTCAGTTGTTGTTTGCGCAATCATATACCACAGATGATGGGCAACTCAACCTAATGGAGTGTAAGAGCTTGGGACTATTCATTAAACATCATAGTAGTATTACTATCAAAATGACAAGGGGCAGATTTCCTGAGGGTGAATCTGAAGGTTGTGGGTTGTTTTTTTTATATCTTTTTACATTTTGTACATTAAAATCTCAAAACCTGCACTGTGAAAATATGTACTAGTGAAGAGTGTATTTTTAGCAAGGGGTAAACATGGCTTTGGTGAATTACCTTATACTACAAAGGACTAGGCTTAATCCTGTGAGACTAAATAGCTATTGCTATTTCCTCTTGAATTGAGTTACATTGTACTGAGGTCACTTAATTGTTACTAATTCAGAAATAAGCCCTCAATTGAATTATACCCTAACTGTGGAGGCTCATCGCTTGGCTATTACATCTGTCAAGCCTTGGTTATGTTACCCTTCACTGGCCATGGTAGAGCAGAGTAAGACGCTTGGTCAAACACCAATCACTCCAGCCCAAGAACCAGTGAACCGGTGGAGGCATTATGGCTTCAACTTGCCATATATACCGTGGCCATATAGCCACCACCGGCTTCTTTACTACAGATACTGTGACTGAAAATAAACAAGCTTGTTGAGGTTGGGGGATGGGCCATAAATGTGGTCAAGCTTTATTGTTGCATGTGATACTCAGCTTGAAGGGTTACTCTGAGAAAGTTGGACTCGAAAAAGATGTGGTGAAGCTGAGAATCAGTGTATATATACAGAGACAGAGAAAGAGAGATGGAGTGTATATAACAGATCTGTGCGGCTCACGGACTATAAGCAATATAAAAAACTGTGTGCGCGCCATTACTCAACGCGACAGGCCATCAATATAACATCAAGAAATAGACACAGCGTCAATACTTCTCTATTGTTTTTTTTGCACAGAATTTATGTGATCTTTTATTGGACAAAACTACTTTCGGTCAGTTAGAATGAACTATGATTTAAGTGCCCTCTCCACTGGGGCTCAGCCCATTCGCTGAATTAAAAAGTAAGTGGCGTGGAGAATAAGGCAGAGGTGACACTGGTCGCTGACATTGTGACACGTGACACCTCCCAGCGTATTTATGACACCATTTCGTGGGTTGACTTGCCTCTCTAGCAAAGGGGGCGTACCGTATATAACCACTCCATGTGGTATTTTATTTTCAATTTTATTTCATTTTATTTTGTGGCTTAAAGACATGGACACACAGACAGACACAGAGAAAAAAAAGAACTACAGATAGAGATTGTGGGATAGTCACTTTTACAAGGCAATACAAGTCAGACGGTGTTGTGCGATAGTAAACCTGTCCAAGCTTAAAAGTGTTTTTAGTAGCTTGCTTTTAGGACCAAATCAGAGGCATCTAGTCTTGGATCGAGACCACGCAGATTGTCAGCACTGAATGTACTGTAGCTCTCTCTTCCTCTGAGCTTTGAGTCTTCATAAAAAAACATGAAAGGTACAGGTATTTCATGATGGGTCTAGAGGCCACAACTCTAATTGGCTTGTGTTTGAACATCAGATATGCTGGAAAGCCTGTAACCTAGTAATGTTTTGAATGTCATGTCTTTTTTGCGTTCTGCAGAAATTATCAGAGGTAGGCAACCTAATGGTTTTGTTGGCTTTAAACTCTTTTAGCCAGTGCATGCACTTTGTCCTCACAGCATTTGCATGAAGAACACGTTTTCTGAGCATCTCTTTTTTCTTGTTGTTGTTCCCTCTCTCTCTCTCTCTCTCTCTTTCTCTCTTTCTCTCTCTCTCTCTCTCTCTCTCTCTCTCTCTCTCTCTCTCTCTCTTTCTCTCTTTCTCTCTCTCTCTGCCCTTGGTGAAAGCTGAGAAAAGTGACGTTTTGACTTTGCATTTCAATGGGTTTCTGTTGTCAATGCCAGATGGCGATGAGTGCTTCCTTCACATTATTATTATTGTGCTTTGCAGATGTTTTCCCTCGCTGCTTCTTTCATAACTTCCCCACTACCGCCCGACCACAAGATGCATTTGCCTTTTCGTCATTTTTCAAAATATGAAAATGACACGTTGATGCTAAGAGGAGTGCAGACATAGGATGAAAGGCAGCACATTATTTCCATATTATAAGTTGCATTAGACTGCTCATCAGCCTT
>NC_085880.1:17213527-17241027 GCF_034702125.1 Engraulis encrasicolus | reverse complement strand
TTCATATGGAAATATGCCAACATGAGAGCTAGCATAATGTTATGGATTGGGTGCGAGCTTCCTATTAAAGATGAAATAGTGTGTGTACAGCACAACACCACGGGGAAGATGAGCTTCCGCTGGAATGTGTAGCTCACTTGCTGTACGCTGGACCTTATTTTTCCTGCATAAAGTGCTCTCTTGACTTCAAGAGGACTTTCATCACTCTCTGTCCATAACAACTGCTGCTACTGTCCTTTCATTTTCCAGTGTATAATGGCAATGATGTCACAAGCCACTGACAGACTCTCTCCTTGTATGGTATATGTGGAAATAAGACTAATGACGATTAGAAAAAAATAGATATAACAAATTCTGTATTAGTTATACTGCGTCTATGAGCTTCCATACAGTACCTCTGTCTGACACATTTCTATCGCTCTGTCTCTCTGTCTCTTTGTCTCTTGATCTGTCTCTCTCTCGCCATCTCTCTCTCTCTCTCTCTCTCTCTCTCTCTCTCTCTCTCTCTCTCTCTCTCTCTCCCTGTCCTTTTATGCACAGATATCTCTATCTTACCACCTCCTGCTGTGTCGTCCCCCCCCGTCTCCCCGCCTCCCCCTTCCCTACATCTGGCTGCGGGCTTCCTGGGGGGATGGCTGGGTCTCAGCACTGGGCTGGGCAGTCTCTGCGGGGGTAGTTGCCCCCACCTCCTCCTCCCCCACCCCCCACCAGTGCACAGCCAGCCCACAGGAAGACTAATACCTCTGCCACCCAGGACCTAGTGCATTTAATGAGAGTAATAGTGGATACGCGCGCCGCCGCGCACACAGACAGAGTGACAGCATAGATTACATGGTAAATCTTAAGGATAATGGAGAATCTAGGGAGCCGCACTGGTTCCGTAATAAATTCACTCTGCTGTAAGAACCGCAATTACCACTGTCACAGGGCTGACTGTGTACCACTGTTGTGTACAGGGGACAGGGTAGAAGCAGAGGAGAATGGGTTGGGGTGGGTTCGACTGTGGAGAAATGTATTTCTATTGAGCGTCATTACAGTATTTATTAAGAACAATGAACTGAGATTTTTTTTCTTTCCTTCTTTTCCTTTTCATTTTTCGCTGGGAAAATTCTGATGCGTCTTGAGTTCTCCTCACGTGTAGCATTTCCACGAAAGAAAGAGAGAATTGGAAGAAAGTGAGAGTGATGAACAGAGAGAGGGGGGAAAAAGGAGAAAGATTACAAGCAAGAAAGGAAGAGGTAGTATTGAGCTGGGCTTTTTTGTCCTTTTCCCTGATGTGCACGCAATACATCCCTGAATGACTCTTTGGTGTGGACAGAGAGAGCGAGGGAGCGAGAGAGAAAGCTAACGCCAGAACAACACACACAAGCAAGGTTGCCAGATAAGGCTGATGATTTCCAGCTCAAAACCCGCCTAGAAGCACAAAAATCCCGCCCAATTCCATTGATATCTATAGCAAAAATTTGGGCGGGTTTTTCTGCTAAATGCCAAGATTTTTACCTGCACTCAGCCACCCTAAGCAGCCCAATTGGGCGGGAAACAGCCCAATCTGGCAACACTGCACACAAGGTGGTGAAGCTGAGGAGGATATAATGGGCTCTTGAAGGGTAAAAGAGCGTTGGAAAGGGGCCTTTCACTCTCCCCTCTTTGTAATGGTCTCGCTCACAAGACTTGCGGATTGATCCGTATTTGCACAAAGGTCTCCTCCATCCACTGTACGGCAGCTTGTGTTGTAATTCCTCTCATTCTCCTCAGAATAGCACTGTGAGACGAGTCCATCCAATTTGTCCCATGTTTATTGCTCGCCCCGATCTGAGTCTTTAAAGGATTATATGTCTTCGGGTTTCGCGAATGCTTCTCATCCCTCCTAGCCGCCTTCTCAGCTGTTTGATAAAACGGGATAAGAACGTTTTTACATAAAGACATCCATAACACAGACAGGAGGGATTAGGATGGAGCGTTTTTCTCATTTCTTAGCGCATATGCTTAAGTGTAGCTGTCTCCTTTATATAAATAACTGTTTGCTGATTTCTTCTCTTTTTTTTCTCCTTTTTTTCCCCCAGTGGTTGACGGTTTCTTCTGCCTCTGCAACCCTGGCTACGCTGGCGTCAGGTGCGAGCTGGGTATTGACGACTGCGTCGGCAACATGTGCGCCAACAACGCAACGTGCGTGGACCTGCACATGGTGAGTATAGGGAAAGGCTCCCTGGTTGCCAGGACGATCACCCAGTACTGCTGAAACACAGAAGAAGAAGAAAGCGGTGTGACAGGCAGCACATCAAAAGTTCCTCCCCGCCAGTCCCTGACAACTCATGAAGGGAGCTCAATTAATTATCCTCTATTGGCCGAGACTTGCTTTCTTTTCTTTCTTTGCTAGAGAGAGGGGGGGGGAGAGAGATAGAGTGAGAGAGAGAGAGAGAGAGAGAGAGAGAGAGAGAGAGAGAGAGAGAGAGAGAGAGAGAGAGAGAGAGAGAGAGAGAAAGAAAGAAAGAGAGAAAGAGAGATGGAGGGAGAAATAAGAGACAGAGAGAAAGAGAGAGACAGGGAAAAAGAGAGGGGGACAGAGACAGACTGAGCCTCTGTTCTCTGTTTTATTAGATCTCTTTGTAAGAGCCACACACATCAGCAGTGAAATGAGGCTGCTATGACATGGTGCTAAATATGAGCCTACCTCCCCATGTGGTTATTCCTGTTCTCCCCAAGTCTAAAGCTACCCTATTGTCTGTCTTGGCTTTATATTCACTCCTCTTTTTATATTCAGTATATATCTCCTCTATTTTTCTTTTCTTATTTTCATTTTTTTCATTTTTCCCCCCTCTTCTTTTGCAGACTCTCAGCTTTTTCTTGCCTCTTGTGAACACAGGGCATCCCCCTCTGCCTGTAAATTATAAACAAGATGTTAGGATTCATACACATTCTCTCCACAACAAACCAGTGGGTGTGCGGAAATTGTTTGTCTTTCATTTTCCTCTGAATTATTCAAAAGCCTTTGCTTCAGGTTTCAGGGCATCTGAAGAACAGCAGTGATTTTTTTTTGTTTTGTTTTTTGTTTTGGATATTAGTTGAATTTCACTCGGAAAAAGCAGTGTCAGTACTACAAGGGGCTGAGCTCTTTTTAACTGATTGGGGCAGTTGAAGCTTTTGAAGCACCGCTCACACTTGTGTGTGGTCGTAAGGTGAATGCAACCTCCCTTTGATCCTCTCATGCTTACCATTTTACAAGATTGCTTACATTTGAGCAAGGCATTAGCAAAGGAAAAATCTGCAAACTGTTACTGCTCACCGATTCATTAAACATAACGTTTCGACGTCAAACGGTCTTCGCTAAGGGGTCCCTGACGAGGACCGCTTGACATCAAAATGTGTTTAATAAATCGGTGAGCAGCAACAGTGTGCGGATTTTCCCTTCTTCTTTTACGCGTCTTTGTTTGGGAGCATACCTATGTTCCCCGTTTCCTATGTTCCCCAGGTCCTATGTTCCCCGGTCTTTGTATGGGACTGGGGAACTTAGGACCCTTTTTATAAAAAAAAGGCTCGTCTAAGATTTCCAGACCATCATGCAAGCTCACGAAGTTTAACGAAGATGCACGAAGCACGAGGCGGGGAGCATAGCGTTGGAAATTAAAAAAAAAAAAATACAAAGAATAACTGAACTAACGCTCAGTGAAGGTGTTGTACTGAGATGTTTAGCATAATGCATATGGATAACTATTCACTTATTTTCTTCTTCTGGTACAGGACATGAATTTGCGACCTTCAAATCATAAGATCAACACCATTAGGTCATAGCAGCAGTCCACTCTGTTTGCTCTTGTATGAAATGTGATCTAATGTTGAATGGCTCAACTCATTGTTACTTACCACAGCACACCATGAGATGGTCTGCATTGTAATAAGGCATCAGCAGACATTATTGATTTTGAGCAGCGGCACTGTAACAGTACAGTGAGGCCTGGTATATGCCGTGGACAGTCATGGGTAAGTGGCTAGAGTGTCAGACTTGTAGCCCAAAACGGTTGCCGAATAGACTCCCGATCCGCCAAGTTGGTGGGGGGAGTAATTAACCAATGCTCTCCCCCATCCTCCTCCATGACTTAGGTACCCTGAGCATGGTAGCGACCCACCGCACTGCTCCCTTGGGGCGCCATTGAGGGCTGACCCCTTGCACGGGTGAGGCTTAAAATGCAATTTTGTTGTGCATAGTGTGTAGTAAATACTTGTGTGCTGTGGAGTGCTGTGTCACAATGACAATGGGAGTTGGAGTTTCCCAGGTGGGCTTTCACTATCACTTCACAGTATTCCATGGGCCGCGTCAGAAGCATGAACACTGGTTTAGCATAAGAGCAGTGGTACCCAGTGGCGTGGCGCCGCCACCTCAATGTCTTGATAAATGTTTAAACAAGCTCGGTGCTGTCACACGGTGCTTAAACACTCAAATAAGTTTTGCGCCGAGAAATTGTTGTAGCCACGTCGGCGTAGAACCACTCAGTTTTAAAACGACTTGTCTGACTTGTAAATGGACTGCCATGATGTACTGACGCCCAATGACTACTTTATGGAGATCCGCACCACATGGCTTTATAGGCCACAACATACACACACACGCGCACGCGCACACACACACACTCGCACAGACACACACACACATATGCTTACACACACACGCACACTCACACTCACACGCACACGCACACACACACACACACACACACACACACACACACACACACACACACACACACACACACACACACACACACACACACACACACACACACACACACAGGTAGAGCTCAAGACAGTGTGTTATTACATCAGTTTGATACAGTCGGGGAATTAGATTGACCTTTATCTCTCTGCATGACAAATCTGATTCTGTCACACGGCTGCTCACACAATCCCACATGACACCATGAAAATAGATGGAGAGAGAGAGAGAGAGAGAGAGAGAGAGAGAGAGAGAGAGAGAGAGAGAGAGAGAGGGAGAGAGAGCGAGAGAGGGTGGGCTGGAGATGAAGAGAGAAAGATGTAAAGAGAGAATGGAAGAAAGAAAGAAAATAGAGAGAGAGAGAGAGAGAGAGAGGATGAAGAATGGAAGAGATAAAGAGAGGGATAGAAAGAGAGAGAGGAGGAGGAGAAGGCCACTAATGGTAGCCTAGCCTTTGTATTCTACCTGTCTGATCGATCCTCCCTGCCTTAATGTGAATTGTTATCCTACAAGTGCTTGCTATCTCTCTTGTTGCATTAGCGGAAAAACAAATGAAATGTGCACTGAGGCGATAACAAGGGTGCTGCCTTAGATCCGATGTTATAAGCATGATGATTTTTTTTGTTTTACGCTGTTTAAAAAAGTATATATTTGACTTATACTTTTATTATTCGGCTTTCATTTCATAATGACTTGCCTTTTTTGATTGTGAAGGCAGAGGTGCAGATTTCTCACAAGCCATGTACAGTGTTTCTAGCATGCAAAGACATCAAGTGCAATGTTTCTAGCGTGAAAAGAAGTCAAGTGCAGTGTTTCTAGCGTGCACTTGTGTTTAAGTGTAATTGCCCCCTCATTCATTCGTGTAAATGGACAGGGGTGTGTCCATGCTCCATTGGGAATCGTTTGCAGTCATTGCATCCTAATGGAGGCAGACCTGGGAGCTAATGTACAAACCACTGAACTGAACTAGCCAACAGGCAAGGCTATGTACTATAGGATTTCTAAGCTTCCTGTTTTTTCACTAACATTGAAAACGTACACTGTAAGTGCAGCCCATTCAAAAGAAGAGAAACGATTCATCTTTGGTAACAAGAAAACATCTATACACATAATGGATAGATTTATTTCACTTCTGTGTAGCCTACCAGTTATTCACTTCTGTGTCACTACATTTTCAGCAGTCCTACTTGCTGCTGATATGACGTCCCCTTGACGATCCGGCCCGCCCTGCCATGCATACAATTGCAGCAAAAATAATTGAGCCAGTGCAACAGCCATAGCTAAGGCAGGCTAATCACTCCATGCTAGCAGCTACATATACATAAATAACCTCTCATTTGCTTTCATTTCCCATTACCGTAAATACGATTTGATTTGCGGTAACGATTGAAAATAACAATAGCCCCCACAGTAGTAATAGTAAAGCGATAATAAAAGTATCTAGCCTTAAGTGCTGTGCTTAACCTTAGCCACGGGAGAGATGGGCGTCCTGATGTGCGCGCCCAGCACATTGGCAATCCCATCTGTATTAATTATGTTTGGTATGCGTCTCCACATGCCTCTCTCCCGCCTAATAACATGTGTCAAAGCACTTCCTATTTCATGCTTCACTGTACCTCTTGTAAATGTGCTTCTCGGCAGGACTAATATTTATACACCGACACCAGTGTTTTCGTATCCCATTATGAGCCTGCCGCTGATGACTTGCGGTGGACGTGTCTAATGCATCTCGCCCCGACACTATATACATCACGTGGCATACGGTACTGTGTGCATTGTGCAAATGTCCTAATTCAATGAATGGGCTCATGGGATGATGTCTGGTCTGCTCAGGTCCGGTCTGGTGTGTGTGTGTGTGTGTGTGTGTGTGTGTGTGTGTGTGTGTGTGTGTGTGTGTGTGTGTGTGTGTGTGTGTGTGTGTGGTGTGTGTGTGTGTGTGTGTGTGTGTGTGTGTGTGTGTGTGTGTGTGTGTGTGTGTGTGATGTATAAAGGAGTGGAGACATACAGTACAGTGCCAGTCATGGGCATGTTCTTTATACGTGGACTGTTAGAGACCACGGTAACACTTAATTTTAGGGATACATCTATAAGTGAGTTCGCAATTACCGGCGCGAAATGCATTCGCCATTTTGAGAGATAAACAAAACAGCGTTGCCCCGGGATACATTTAAACGCGCATGATATTTTATCTAGCCGGGTTACTCCGAGCATGTAATGTTGACAACAAACAATTCACACAACCATTTAACAACCCCAAATTACTCAACATTTCGCTGGTAGGTCAAGGATGGTCTTGGGGTTGAAAACAAGACATTTTTGAACGTTTTAAGTGAAACCAGAATTAATTAACGAACTTGTTTTGGAGAGATGTCTGGTAACTAACAGAATGCTAACTATCCGGGTTGCTAGCTAAATCCGTGTATGTAGTGTTGACTACAAACAATTCACACAACCATTTAACAACCCCAAATTACTCAAAATTTCGCTGGTAAATCAAGGAGGATATTGGGGTTGAAAACAAGACATTTTTGAACTTTTTAAGTGAAACCAGAATTTAATAACGAACTTGTTTTGGAGAGATGTCTGGTAACTAACAGAAGACTAATCATCCGGTTGCTAGCTAAATCCGAATATGTAATGTTGACAACAAACAAGTCACACAACCATTTAACAACCCCAAATTACTCAAAATTTTGCTGGTGGATCAAGGAGGGTCTTGAGGTTGAAATCAAGACATTTTTGAACTTTGTATGTGAAACCAGAATTTAATAACCTACTCGTTTTGGAGAGATGTCTGGTAACTAACAGAAGGCTAACCATCCGGGTTGCTAGCTAAATCCGAATATGTAATGTTGACAACAAACAATTCACACAACCATTTAACAACCCCAAATTACTCTACATTTCGCTGGTAGATCAAGGAGGGTCTTGGGGTTGAAAACAAGACATTTTTGAACTTTTTAAGTGAAACCAGAATTCATTAACAAACTCGTTTTGAAGAGATGCCAGTTAGCCCACACATAGCTATGTCCTTCTTAAATTGAATGTTTCATTAATTTATTCTACCAGTTCATGATATAGCTTCATTAATCACCTGTGGCCACTGTCTGTCATCGTCTATCCATGAAACTTTATTCAAAACTTAATTCAGGCTGTCATTTTGATGGTCTCAGTCACCAGAATTGATAAGCGCAGCAACTATAGATGGCATAACGGAGAACGGCACACTTCAGCAATGGCGACAGTGCACAATGGCGGCGCCCATGAATCGCAATGCAATCATTCTAAAATCTACAGAAAGCACCACTTTTACCCCACTACGAAATCCACAAATTATGACATTTATTTACCTCGTTTACTGGTGTGCAGCTCAGTGTCCTACCGCTTTGGGAAGGCAGGATCTGGTATCCACGCATTTGTTTATCTACCGTTTTGCGTTGCTAGGTCAATTTCACGCAGGCGCACTAGTAATTGCGAACTCACTTATTAGCACTAATACATACAATGTGCCTGTATAAGTAACTTGTGAGGCATTTACAAAGCAAAATCAAACATTTGTTAGGCATGTATTCAGAAATGTCTTGTTCATGCACAATATGGGATTTATTACCAATTTAACCGTAGTAAGGACCTAGTAGGCCTTAGTGTTTGCTTAGTATATGCCTTACAAGTTACTTATGCAGGCATTAACATTGTATGTATTAGTGCTAAATAGATGTATCCCTAAAATAAAGTGTTACCGAGACCACTAACAGGTCATTTAAATATAGCCACTACTTTTTCCGACTATAATGTCATATGAATGTGATGACGTGAAAAAAATAACCACTTTATTAGTTGTTTAGATAGTTTCTGAAAGCAGTCCTTTTCCAAATCCATATAAAAATATTAAAACATGGAATCACTTGAAATATCGCTTTAATCATTTCAAAGGTTAAATCAGTATTTTATGGTGCACAAAGTGAGCACATTTCTTTCAGGAAAGAATTTTCAGTTAGCTCTTCTCCCTTAACTACTTTCTGACCTTTCCACCAAGTACCATGACATTTGAACCAGCAGGTGTTGTGCAGCACTTGCTTAAAAAAAAGAAGAAAAAAAAGCAAAAGCGAGAAATCACGCTGAAAACTCGACAGTCTGTGCCAAGATCAGGGGCGTAGCTATAGGCGGGGCAAACAGGGCATCCGCCCCTAGGCCCAGGGCCCTCCCATATTGGTGGTGGGGGCCATATTATGGCCTTGGCTGGCTGGCTGGATGGGGCGCCCTATCAGTGTTTTGCCCTGAGGCCCTGTGTGCAATTGCTCCGCCACTGGCCAAGATTATCCACTCCATGTGGGTAGTAGCACTGTATTCACTTTTGCAGCATTACCGCACAGAGCGAATTGGTGTCCCTCACACTTACAGCACACAGCCATGTGCTATTTTAGATTGCTGCGTGGAATCAGAAGTCTTGTGTCCTTAAACAGAAATGTTGGGAGAGAAAAAAACATCTTGTTTGCTGCAAAGCTCTCTACAGTGGTGCTCTGTTCTTCTTATCTTTTGGGTATGTCGTCGCGTCGGTTTCACCTAAAGTGGCTGGAGTTTCAGCCTCTCCAGCTATCTCCACAGCAGAACTCAACCCCAACAGAAACCTCGCTCACAGCCAGGAGTACATATCTTGTTTACAACTGCCCCCCCCCTCTTCCTCGCCTTTTCGCCTGCCTTTAATTCAAAAATACCCCCACGGAGCCAGGGGTAGGGGGGATGGGGGGAGGTGGTGGTGGGTGGGGGGTGTTGGGGCGGTGTGCCGGGGGAGCCGTGTGGTCCCTGCAGATGATTTAGCTGCAGAAATGAGATTATGCTCTCCACAGCCAGGGGTGAACAATCGCTCCCTCCTGGTGCCGTCTCATTCATCAGCCACCATGTCTGCATTACTTTCTCCCGTGCATGAATAAGGCCCCGCAGTGTACAAATTATATCAGACAAAGTTTAACAGCTACCTCCTTACACCCCACACCTACACAACTACACACACACACATACACGCGTGTGCACATACACACGGACACGTACAGATCCACACACACACACACACACACACACACACACACACACACACACACACACACACACACACACACACACACACACACACACACACACACAGACGCATGCACACACACACACACACACACACACACACACATGCACACATACACACGCACACACAGACTCATGCACATACACATACACATACACGTACACATGGACACGTACACCTACAGACCCCCCCCGCACACACACACACACAGACACGTACACCCACAGACACCCCCCCCACACACACACACCTGGTCTACAGGGGGGTGGGGATTAGCATGCATTGGGGCCGGCGCAGTGGGGACTCGGGACCTTTTTAGACAGCACGTTCATGATGAAGAATCCTCAACACCCCTTGACCGCCCGACCCCCACGCCAATTTGTATGCAAAGGGAAAGTTCAATTAAAACCTGCGCCATGGAAACTAATAGACAACAAACCATTCATCTCATCCTCCATGATTAATTATCATAATGAAGATTTTAATGACAAACTGGAGGACGCCCGGCCCAGCCTAGCCACTGACTTTTCTTAGCCGAGTGGAAGAAGGAGAGAGAGAGAGAGAGAGAGAGAGAGAGAGAGAGAGAGAGAGAAAGAGAGAGAGTGAGAGAGACCTGCACGGTCACATTCCAAAAGTGAAAAATGATACATGGTGCCCAGTGTTCCATTGTGCCTTATTCAAGACTGACTCCCAGAAATCCTTTTTGGCAACGCTGGGTCTTGTTTTTGCCAGAATGCAGTACAGTGTGGTGATTGCAGCTGAGAGGCACTGAGAGGCTGCTTTGTCGAAGGTGGCCCATGGCGGGAAAGGTCCCCTCAGCAGTGCAGGTGGATATTTGTTTATGTTTGTTTTTTTTGTTTTTTTTAAAGCAGACAAGTTTATCCAAAACAATTTTTGTATTTGATCCATGGAGCGCAGGATAGGCAGCTCACCCCTACTCTCAGGGCTTTTTATAAAACTTCAGTTTGTTTTTCTTTAAACGGTAGAGTCCTTCCATATTGCCGACTGCCTGTACTGCTGCAACACTATTGGATTCCAGGAGTTCTCTGGAGGACGGCCAGGGGATTTGGGGCAGAAGAGACACAGGAGGTATTAGCTGAATAAAACGTGAAGAAAATACAAAGCAATACCTTTTAAGCAGATAAGAGGTAGCAATCCTGGGCTCAGAAAATCAAAACCCTGTTGCCACAAATGTGATCTAGCTTGCTGAATCAGCTGATTGTATTAAACACTCAAGTCGGGTGCAGTAGTTCAGCTATTCATGGAAACCACTTATGTTTCCAAACATAGCACTTGTAATTATTACATTAGAACATTTCAATTTTTCAGAGTTTTTTTTTCTTTTCTACTCTAATGTAGATAGTGAAGAATATTATTTTAAAAGGGATATTCACTAGCATGTGTAGCCAACATAAATACATTGCTTGCATAATAGCGCATTCAAATGTAATTGGTCAATCTCGTGTGAGTGACCAATTGAGAAGAGAATTACTTGTCACATTATCAGGTGCAGAGTATTTGACATTTAAGATCTAAATTTGTTAACAGAAAATAGGGATGATTTCTCATGATGATCTAGTGATGTGTTAATTTTTTGAAAATGAAAATTATGCATCATGTGGAATCCGCTCAGTGAGAACAGGAGTCATGAAGTTAAGACTACATCTAATTTTTCCTTTCCACGGTTAGTGGTGTTTAAAATGAAATAAAGTAAAATAAAATAAAAAAAATAAAAAAAAACAGATCATGTCTGTGCTAGAATGTTTGACTCTGTGCCATGTCAAAGTCATTGTTTAAAGCCAAGTGCTCCATGCACGTTGCACATCAAGACTCTGGCCTTGTGCAATACATGCATGCAGATACGCTACGCTACTACACTCCCAGCAGCAACAACATGGCCAGAGACGAAGGCTGCGTCTCAAAAACTCCCATCTCGAATGTTTTGACACAAGGTGGGTGGTTGTGGAAGGGAAGACTGTATAATAACGCTGCATGACAGCGCATCTGGTGAATGCGTTAAAGAGAAGCAAAAAGATAAGAAGCTCCGGCAGGATGTGGGTGGAAGGAACATAACATTCATTCGAAGAGGGGGGATGGATGAATTTTTATGCTAAATCCTCTTTTTTTTGGCTGCTTCGTTCCTTCACACACCGACAGGCAGCATTGCTGTAACTGTATTTCTTGTCGTTCTTGAAACCTTCTTTTTCTGACTGTAAGTTCAGCGAAGCCAAGTGGAGAATGTTCCAGAGAATCATCAGGTGTGCTCTTCTTGCAGCGGAGATGTGTTTTTTTTGTCAAGGTATTTTGTCAGGTAAAAAATAATTGTGCAGAGGCCAGGTAAAACAAAAGAAACACTTTTGCTTTTAGTGATTATCATGAAAATAAAAAACGCCGCCCTACCGTGGCCTGACGGTAGGGCACTCGTCTGCCTTACGGCTGACCCGGGTTCAACTCCCCGTCTCTCTCCGCATTTGCGATCTGTCCACCTCTCATGCTAAGTATCCTGTCTTCAATAAAGTAAAAAAGACCAAAACTATCTGAAAAGAATCATGTAGTCTGACCTGTTTCCTGTGTGTTGTGTGCAGGGTTACCAGTGTGTGTGTGCCCCAGGTTGGGGAGGGGATCACTGCCAAGAGGAGGTGGACGAGTGCGCCTCACAGCCCTGCAAAAACAACGCCACCTGCATCGACCTCTTCAACAGCTACAGGTGAGACCTCTCTCTCTCTTTCTCTCCCTCTTTCTATCTCCCCCCCTCTCTCTCTTTCTCTCAATGTCTTTTCTCTCTCTCTCTCTGTGTCTATTTCTATCTGTCTCGCTCTCTCTCTCTTTCCCCCTCTACCTCTCCGTCTCTCTCTCTCTCTCTCTCACTATCTATCTCTCTTTGTCTATCTCTCTCTGTCTCGCTCTCTCTCTTCTTTACCTTCTGTGTCAAATACAGCAAATGTATTACTTTCTTGAGCATTCTTAGAATGCTAATGATTCTCATTTGTTCAGCTATTGATGTACTGGAAATGATGAATGAAAGGGGGAAATCAACTGTGTGTGAGATAGTGAGTGTATGATGGACTTTTGTTGTGTGTGAGAGAGTGAGCGTGTGTGTGTGTGTGTGTGTGTGTGTGTGTGTGTGTGTGTGTGTGTGTGTGTGTGTGTGTGTGTGTGTGTGCGTGCGTGCGTGCGTGCGTGTGTGTGTGTGTGTGTGATTGTGATTGTGTGTGTGTGTGTGTNTGTGTGTGTGTGTGTGTGTGTGTGTGTGTTTGACACCCTCCATGACCTTCTGTTGCTGCTCTAGTCACTGTGGTAAGACCGTCACGACATCCCAGGTGATGCGGTACACACACACACACACACACACACACACACACACACACACACACACACACACACACACACACACACACACACACACACACACACACACACACACACACATACAGTACACACAGACACACACACACACACACACACACACACACATACACACACACACCCACACTCACAACCACACACACACACATACACACACACACACACTGCAGCAAACTGGCCATAATGAGTTGCAGCTGGCAGGTAAAACAAATGGATGAATCAATGGCTGGCAGCAGGGGGACTGTTCTCCGGGGGAGAGAGAGAGAGAGGTGTCGGCAGGGATACATTTTCTCTGGGAGACACTTCTCTTCTCAGGGAGACATTTCTCAGGGAGACATTTCTCAGGGAGACAGTTACCTTCTGAGGGGGACGGTTCATTTCTCAGAGAGACACTTCTCTTCTCTGGGAGACAATTCTGTTCTCAGGGAGACATTTTTCAGGGAGACACCTCTGTTCTCAGGGAGACATTTCTCAGGGAGACAGTTATCTTCTGAGGGCGACGGTTCATTTCTCAGGGGGACACTTCTCTTGTCAGGGAGACACTTCTCTTGTCAGGGAGACATTTCTCAGGGAGACATTTATCTTCAGGGAGACGGTTCATTTCTCAGGGAGACACTTCTCTTGTCAGGGAGACATTTCTCAGGGAGACATTTATCTTCAGGGAGACGGTTTTCAGGGAGACATTTCAGGGAGACGGCTTTGAGGGAGACATTTCTCAGGAAGACACTTCTCTTCTCAGTGATATAGAGACGCTTTAGCTGGGAGACACTCCTCACACACACACACAAACGCACACGCACACGCACACACACACACACACACACACACACACACACACACACACACACACACACACACACACACACACACACACACACACACACACACACACACACGCACGCACAAACACACACACCTGGTGCAATAGAATACACACAGAAAATGGAGACAGACAGCAAGAGCAAGAGAGGCAGATATAGGGCCACAAATTGGCAGCGGTAATGGGACAGTAACAACCGATAATGCTCAGCTTGAATGTTGCCTGCTAGTTTGACACCGGCAGAAGAGCAATATCCCATTATTCTAGCCAAACACTCGGCCCAAATATACCGTCTTTATGCCATTTCTGTTGGGAGTGTTTGTCAACACGTACACAAGTACTATTTTATTTTTCTTCTGCTCTATTTTTTTTTGCTACATAATGCCCTGATGATTGGAGTAAGGGGGAAAATACCAAATTATTGGCCTATCATCCACTATCAGCCACTTTCCTGCTGTTTCCAGCTGAAATATATAATACTTCACCTGCGTTGAAAGGGAGTTATCACAATGAAAATCGAACAATTGAGCTACTACAAGTGAACACAAAATGTGGTGAAATGTGAAACTGATTTCACATCCAAATTTCTCTCACTAGCTGAACAGTAAAAGACGTACATACACTATATGGATATACTATGTGGTATTTCATTTTTAGATACACATCAAATACGTATACTCATACCTGTATATCCATGAAAGCCCCTGCTGTTGACCGTACCTATTGATTTTAGATATACATTAAAGCTGTTTGGATATACATTGAAGCTGTATTCACCTTTAGATATACATTAAAGCTGTATTCACCTTCAGCCAGTCCTTCAGCAAACTTTGATAAGCGTTTGTGAACACACTGTTTGACGCTACTCTACTACCCCACAATAGCACCTCATATTATGAAACCCCACGCTATAGTTTCAGTGCTCGGCAGTAATAACCCCATACTAGTGTTTCAGTATCCGGCAGTAATGATATAAGGTCAAATAGATAGAAGACTGCGGGGGGGAAAAAACAAAGCCACTCTGCAGACAGCATTTAAATGTGTCCTGTCTGTCTTCATCTATCAGCCGATAGATGTTATCAGCTGATGGCATTTAGACAAGCTATTGATATAAGCCACAAGTATCCACATCAAGATCAAATTGAGTTCAAAACACCATGCTTAGCTTGCACCACACAATACACCCCTTTAATTTGTATGAGTGAAACAAAATAGTGATGTTCCCTATCTCCAGAGTATAGCATTTACGCTTAACAGTTCAGTGTGGTCAAATTACGTTTGTACACCAAACATGATCGAGGTCATTCAGTCATTGAATTCAGTCACCTTTCTTTGGAATGTCAAAAATAGTGTCAGACATTTATGTGACCAAGCACTATCTGATTGACATCTCATCATGCCTAAAATAATTTTCATGGAAACAACAGATTGATGTGCTACAAAGAGCACTAAATAGACTATACTGAATTAGCGACAGTACTATGGTAAATTTCTACTGAATTAGCTACAGTACTATGTTACATTACCACTGAATTAGTGACAGTACTATGCTACATTACTACTGAATTATTGACAGTACTATGCAAAATTTCTACTGAATTAGCAACAGTACTATACTACATTCCCACTGAATTAGTGACAGCACTATGCTACATTACTACTGAATAAGTGACAGTACTATCCTACATTACTACTGAATTAGCTACAGTACTGTTTAACATTACTACTACATTAGCAACAGTAGGCCTACTATGCGTCATTTCATAAGATCTACACAGTATCAGTTTTTCACACAGAACATTTGTCTATCAAGGTCGTTGGGTGATAGCTGGTATTAGTTTGCAAGAGACTATCATCGCTGCAAAGGCTACTGTATGTTATGTAGTTTCTTTTGAAATATGATATTAAACTTCTGAAATTTACATTCTGCAGATTTACAGTTTTTTTTCAATTGCTATCAAGCTTTTTTCCAAACCTCAACGACATTTGCAAAACTCTTTATACAGTTAGCACACCAAGGGCTTTCCATTGCCATACAGTTGACACATTACATGCCTTTTTCACACAATTAGCAGTCAATGAATGCATTTCTTTGTGTTTATTTCACAGTGTGTGCTTTTGAGAAGAAAATGAACTGTTTGGCCAATTGTGCTTGGTAGGTGGTAGTCTGTGTTAAGAGTTTAGAAAAAGTATCCAAAGTATGGGTAAGCGCTTGTTAGCAATTGAATAAACTGTAAACAATTTATTGTGAAGTGCAAATTGTGCAAATCACATTTGCAATAAAAACCTTTATCTTTCTAAGGACCCTAGTCCAGATGGGAGGTGTTTGTTGTCATATTAAGGTCATAAGAGCAAACCAAACCCTTCAGTATACTGTATGTATTTCGTTGCTGTGATGTAATGTACGGTAATATACTAATGACTGCTGTCTCTAGTGCCAGCCTAGTCTAGCAGTGTTCCTAATCCCTCCACCAATGAATATCTGCAAAGCTAGTAAGTCCACATATCGTACTATGCACGCATATGGTAACATCACACCATCCTGGTATAGCCAGTTGTTTGCATTACATAACATTTAGCTCATGCTTTTATCCAAAGCAACGTACAGTTATCTACAGCAGTGTTTCCCAACCAGGGGTACGTGTACCACTAGGGGTACGCGAGCACACCTCAGGGGGTACGCGGAAAAATGTAATAATAGCAAATATATTGAGTGTAGTCACATTGGGATAGAGGAACAGAGCATGTGTGAGGGTGAGGGGGTACTCATCATATGACAAAATGGCTTAGGGGGTACTCAGGACAAAAAAGGTTGGGAAACACTTATCTACAGGGTATGTTGGTTAAAGCCCCTGGAGCAATGTGGGATATAAGGTGCCTTGCTCAAGGGCATTTCAGCCATGGATAGAGTTGTAGGGAGAGTTATATGGGTGGGATTTGAACCTGCAACCCTCTGATCTTAATTCCACCTACCTAACCACTAGGCCACGGCTGCCCCACTAAGTCCATGTGTCATACTGTGTATGTATTAGGGGTGTGTTCAAAATATTGGTATCGGGATATATCGTCACGGGCCTCTTCACGATACGTGTATCGTATCGGAGGTGTCAGTGTCGATACTTCATTTAATAGCATAAATCGAATTTTGAATGCTACTCAGCAACAGCCAGACCTACCTACAGTCTTTTACATTCACTACAGTGTAACTGTTGCTCTACAGAAAAAAGTAACATTTAGTCCAGGGGTGTCAAACATACGGCCCGCGGGCCACATCCGGCCCTCCAGAGGGTTCCATCCGGCCCGGATGTAAAAAAAAAAAAAAAAAAAAAAAAATTTTTTTTTTTTTTTAAATGAAATAACCGAAATGCGCAATTACGGCCCTCGGGGCAAAATCGAGACCTGCATGACATTAACCCAATGGTCCCTCTGTTACACTGTATATATGTAGTAAAGTGCACATCACACTATTATAAATAGTGAATTTGTACTGTAACAGGCATTTGATAAAGCTCATATATTATAGACCTCATATATAGAGATAAAATGTTAATACTTCTTATTCGTATTGTATCGGTATTGGTTGTAAACAAATGATAAATATAATTGGATTTGTATTGGTTCCTATCAAGCTCAAACTGGAAATGGGATGTTAGAATGCGTGAAAATGCAGGAAATTACATATAAGAAATAAAAAAAATTCTGGGGGGAAACCACCAGACCCCCTGCCAAAATGAACTGTCCCATATTTAATTAATTGACGGTTGGCAATGAATGAATGAAGTCAAGGAAATGTTGCATAGGATTATCAGTATTGCATTGCTTTCTACATATTCAACACACTTAAAACATGATAGTACTGAACACTAATCCTCTGCTTTACATTTTTTTTTTTTTGCGATGATGTTACTAATGCGGCCCGCTTGAGGTCCACATGGGTTGTATGCGGCCCCCGGACCAAAATGAGTTTGACACCCCTGATTTAGTCCTTCATGTCTATTTTCTAAAAAAATGAATACAAGCAAAAAATGAAGGTCTAAAATATTGCCATACGCATTTATCGCGATATATCACGATGTATCGTGTCGTGACCCCTATATCGGGATGTGTATCGTATCGGGAAGTGGTTGGTGATACCCACCCCTAGTATGTATATGGTAATATCATGTCCAGCACACCAGCCCGCGATTGCCAGCCGTTGAACTCCACACTGATGTAACTGGCATGAAAGGGATTTTTTATCAGGTGTGTCAAGAGAGAAATGGTGTAGATTACGAGTTCGCTACTCTCACTGCAGTGTATCAAATTCACAGATTTGACCATCGTGCTTGCTGTGGCCGCCAGCAGACAATTCTTGCTAAATTTGACCCTTTCGGAGCGAAGGACAAGAATCTGCTGAAGGTGATACGAATTGAGGAGGGTAGAGAGAAAGAAGAGAGGAGAGAGGAGGGGAGAGAAGAGGAAAGGAAGAAGAGAGGTGAGGAGAGAGTAGGGGGAGGAGAGGAAAGGAAAGGAAAGGAAAGGAGAGGAGAGGAGAGGAGAGGAGAGGAAAGGAAAGGAGAGGAGAGGAGAGAAAGAGTAGAGAGATGAGAAGAGAAGAGAGAAGAGAGGAGGAAGAGTAGAGAGGAGAGAGTAGAGAGAGGAGAAAAGGAAGAGAGAGGAGAGGAGACAAGGAAGAGGGCAGGGAGAGGAGAGGAGAGAGGGGATGGTGGAGGAGAGGAGAGTAGGGGAGAGGAGAGGAGAGAGGGTATGGTAGAGGAGAGGAGAGGAGGAAGAGGAGAGGAGAGATCAGGGGAGAGGAGAGGAGAGGGAAGAGAGTAGAGAGGGGATGGTAGAGAAGTGTCCACCACACACTCAGTCTTGGCTGTGGGATCACTGCCACCATGTGGAGCACAGTACATGTACACTCACACGCACGCACGCACGCACGCACGCACGCACGCACGCACGCACACACACACACACACACTGACATGGACACCCACACTGACATGGGCACACACAAACTATCACACACACACACACACACACACACACACACACACACACACACACACACACACACACACACACACACACACACACACACACACACACACACACACACACACACACACACACACACACACACACACACACTCTTGTGCTCTTGCATACACTCGTAGAGCATAATCCCAGCTCACTGCTTTAACCTCCCGTGTCCTAGATTCGGCTGTCTAGAATTTAATGCTCCCCAGTCCAATGGTGCAATTAACCTGTTAATCCCCTCAACTGTTTAGAAATCCGCCTCACGAGCACCAGGCATCTCACAATGACTCAGCCCAGGCAGAAAGAGTCGCTTTAAAGTGCTTAAGCCAAGCAGAGCTGCGGCCCCTATTCATTCGCCATGGTTTGGTCTTTGGCATGGCGTATACTACCTCTCCGACAGGATGCTCAGCGTCAGCAAGATTTTGGGGAGGTTATTTTGGAGGGAGGGAGGGAAGGGGAGAAGGAGGCTCCGTTTCTCTGTTTGTTTTTGTTTGGCTGTTTGTCTGTGTTGTTGTTTGCTTTTGGATGAATAATACCAAGTTACCGAAAATCGAATGCCTCACCACGCTCAATCAGCGTTGGAAAGGAAAAGGCTCTGAGTCGTCTCGGGACGGCTATACCAACAGAGAACTCGAGAGAGAGAAAAAAAAGCAAAAATAAGATCATTAAGATGGATGAAATCATCCAATATCCATCTGTTCTTCTTTGGCACTGGGAAGCATTTTTCGAGCGAGAGGAACATCTGTTTTCTCATCTAGATATTGTTGGATTATCAAGAGTTCTGCTCCAAAATTGCATTTGAAAGGGATTATGTTTTGTTGGCTTGTATGTACTGTAGCCTATATAGTATTTCCCAATTTTGTGGGATTCTTGTGTGGCAACGTCTGTCTTTGTATATGGCAGTCTGTTAGTAAATAGAAAAGAGTATGAATAGTCTAGAGGAAGGCTGCTTCTTTTGTGTTTTTCCCTTTTGTATTACTAATACTTAAGATAATACTGATTAAGATAAAGGTTGATTTCCTCCTTTCATTCGTCATTTTCAGTACATCAATGAATGAACAAATGCTCAAGAATGCGTAAGAAAACAAAATATTTGCTGAGGATCAGTTGGACAAATAATACAGACACAAGCAGCAATATAGCATAGTATTGCAGCGTGCCCCACCGGATTCAAGTTTGACTCCATACCCATTCCACTCAGTTAAACCACCGGACTTTGAATACCCACCCATCTTGCCTAAAGCATTGTTGTACCTCTGTTTGTAAGCACCATGTCAGCAGTCAGCCTTGTTTGATAAATGGTAGCAATTATATGTTTATTATCTACAGGTCGCGTATGAAAATGGCTAATTGTCTTGAATAAGTGATGTCTAGCTTGCACATTGATTTCAGTTTGGAGGTAGGTAAGGGTAAGGGGTTGGAATGGATTTTGAAATAAAGCAGGATGATGGGGTAAAGGGCAAAGAATCCCCAGAGATTACAAAACCCAGGTCAGAGTGAGGGGAGCAACCCTTGAGATTACAAACCCAGGTCAGACTGAGGAGAATAAGGAGGAAACGATAGTGCAGAAATTCTAGTGTTAAATTACGTAACACCTCAACGTGTCCGTAACCTTTTCACTGTGCTGCATTTACACTTTTGAAAGCTTCACTCACAACTACGTTGGCAATTGGAATGCACAAAACAACAGTATTGCAAAAATATTTTATTTTAACATGCTATAACAGTGGACGCGTACACAGTATAGACAAAGTTTATATTGTCTCTTTTTATAGTTTTGGTCATGTGGTCACCTAGGTTACAGTGAAAGTTTGCTTACTTTATTTTCCATGGAGACCACGCACAAAATACATGTACGTATATTACTCACAGGAGGACAGGAGAAGCTTTTTTTTTACCACACTCAGCAACTTGTTTGTTTCCATATGTAGCAGGTGGAGCAACCATGCTGAGATAGGTGCACAAAACACCTTACAAGAACTTACTGTATAGTATGTAGTAGCAGGCTTCCTTGTGTGATCCAGGTTAATTCACATGGTATGTAGTGACAACCACAGCCATTGGCAATAAATTGTGTTTTTCAAAAGCCTCCAATAGCTTTTTTTTTTTTTTACTTTTCTTTGAGTGGCTGTCCTCAGAAGAACTACAGTAAAGCCCTGCTCCATCCTTGCAATAGATTTTATATTAAGGCAAAATGTCTGTAGCTAACGACTGCGCTGGTCTTGTGAAAAGCTGCCAGCCTAGTTCCCTCTGTTGTGTTACCAGTGCCACTTACTCTTGCGTCTTCCTTTTAAAGTCTTCCTCAATCACGTCTTCAAAGGGAATAGCTAACTCCGGAGAGTAAACAATTTGCTCACACTCCGGAATACAACACCGTTGCCTGGTCCCCTAGCACTCCGGGATATAACACAGTCGTCTGGTCTCCGAGCAGTCACGGCTATGCACGGGGGAACTTTTTGCTCAGATTTTGCCACTGCTGTTAACGTGTGCCTGGGATTCGCTTTGCTCTTCATCTCACACAAATGACAATTCTCCTGTTCCTGCCCCAGAATAGCGAAGTCTCATTTGGTCTCTGCTCAACACACTAGAAGTTATTTTGTTAATAATTTGCGTTTTCATGTGAAATGACCCAAGGAAAAGCAGTTAGTCATAGTTTGATGTTTGAATGATGGACCGGCAAAAAATAACTGATGACTTGGTTAATAATACGTAGCTCATACTATGATGATTTCAATGCATTCATGATCCAAAGCTGACAATTCTCCTCAGATCATCTTTGTCTTTTCACTATGATGCCTGTTAAACAATTAAACCCTGCTTTGATGAGAAGCTGCCATGCTGCTTGTCTTATTTCCTCCTCCCTCCTCTTTGCTCAGAATAAAATGGAATTAGAGTATCTGTGGTAGGCCTGCCAGTGCCATTACTTACCAGGCTTTACAGTGTTACCACCAGTGACAAGACATTTGTAAGGCAAATTGGGATCATAAAAGCACGGCAGAATTTAAAACAAGAAGTGGACGCTGGTTTATAGCCAAACGTCCTGGTGCTGTAAAGTATTCTACTTAGTGGGTAACTATTAAAGCTGCAAATGGCTTGGAACATTTAGAAGCTACAGTACATGGCAGCACTGTGGTAAAAAAATATATATATCGCAGCAGTACAGTAGATTGTGAAAGTGTGTGCCCGGTGTTTAAACATGCAAGTCTCATGTGGTAAATGGGAGCACCCATGCCCCTCAACCACACATGATAGCATCATTCTCCACCAAGGCTCCAGCCATCCCCTAGAGCAGTGGTCTCCAAGCTGGGGGTCGGGATCTTAGGCGGGTTGCGGACAAAAGGGACATTGCATAAAGATGGGAAATCCACTGGTTAACAGCTAACACAATTCCATAATTTGGTTTGTAACAGCATTCACTTGTACAGTTACTGTCATACTCGCTTTCCTGTGGATTTCTAGCAATATTAGTCGACAATCTATTAGTGGCAAAATCTAGCAATATTAATGGCCAAAAAAATAGCCTAGACCTCAAGTCAATATTCACAAGTCCGAAAAGGGGGTCTCTGCTGAAAAGGTTTGGGAACCACCACTGCCTTACAGACACTTCAGGAGAATGCTGCTTTACCGCCTCGGCCATGTGAAGAGGACACTCTTGAGTGATTGCGTTCAACATATGTGGCAGATTGCGTCTGCTTGTGGCGGTGTGTGGTTGGCCACTGTCCATCACAGGCCCCACGTGTCGTCTAGACAATTGTTACAGACCATCAGGCTGAAGCATCCTCTCCCGCCGAGATGTGTTACACTGCAATTCCCCAGAGAAGAGGTAGCAGGACAGGCTGAATTTGTCACCAGTCATCTCACAGCCTATTGTAAAGCAGACACCTGTCCAGCTCTATGGAAGAAACCCCAATGTGTGTATGTGTGTGGGTTTTTTTTTGTCTGTCTCAAGTCGCCGTTTCTCCTTTTACGCCTGTATGTTTCTGTGTGTTTGTGTGCATGTGTGTGTGTGTCAGTGTGTGCATGTATTTGAGTGTGTGTGTTTGTTTTTTGTCTGTCTCAAATCAGTTAATTGTTTATTGCTGCTACTTTGCTCAGGGTGCACTTGTACTCTCCATAACCATCTCAGTTTCATTTAATTCCCTGGTGAAATGAAGGTAAAATAAAGGTAAAAAGTTGTGTTTGCGTGTGTGTGTGCGTGCGTTGGGTGTGTGTCCGTGTGTGTATCATTTTGTGTTTGTGTGTGTGTGTCATTGTGTGTGTGTGTCTGTGTGTGTGTTTCTGCTGCAGGTGCATGTGTGCTCGTGGCTGGACGGGGTCGGACTGCGGTCAGGACATAAACGAGTGCGCGTCCTCTCCGTGCCTGAACGGGGCGCGCTGCGTCCAGTCCGACGTCCCCGGCGAGTTCTCCTGCACCTGCGCCCCATTCTTCTCCGGACCGCTCTGCGGGACGCCCTTTGACCCCTGCGAGCCCCGCCACGACCCCTGCCGCCACAACTCCACCTGCCGCCCGCGGCCCGACGGCGCCGCCTCCTGCGAATGCCTGCCAGGTGAGACGCACGCACACACACACACACACACACACACACACACACACACACACACACACACACACACACACACACACACACACACACACACACACACACACACACACACACACACACACACACACACACTGCAGCCCGCACCCCGACAGCTCCGCCTCCTGTTACTGCCTACCAGGTGAGGCACACACACACACACACACAAGCAAGCACACACACACACACACACACACACACACACACACACACACACACACACGCGTGTAAGCACGCACATGCACACACACACACCTCCGGTTGCCTTTTTTTCGTATTAAACCACAGCACTTTTCAGTCGTCTGTATTGTAGGAGAGGAGTGCAGTCGGTGGGAGGCCTTAATCCCATCCTCTTTAGCACTTAAGAGAGAGGGAGCGCACCACACCACCACCGCCCATGAATACGCTCAAGCGGATCTACTGTGTCCTGTATGTGTAAACATTATAGAGATTTGTCTTTTACACTTTCTAACATTAGGGTGTGTTGTGGTGGACAGGAGATTATGCGCTTATTGTGCACTTGTCCGCCCGCGCATCACGTTTAACCCTTTGCGGGAAAAAAAAACTGCCAATGCCTGTTTTGTCAATTGAAGTATAGTCAATACTAGAAGAAGCCCCTTTGGATAATTATTTCGGGAAGACTTTTGTTTAGCGCTAGATAGTAATGTTGTTTTCCTTGCCACCTATTCAGCAGCATGTAGACAATATCGTAACTGCACTGCTGCAGAACAACGGGACACACACACACACCAGAGAAGCATGCTTTGTTTTGTTAACATGGAGGGGGTTATCATAGCTCCTGCACACCGACGAAAAACAAAAAGAAATACCACATTTTCCACAACGTGTGCTACAGTGCAATTGCACACACACTGTGAATGTGCATGCACACACGCGCGCACGCACTCCCACACACACGCACTCCCATACACACACACGCACACACACACACACACACACACACTCCTCTCTCCTCTCCTCTCCCAGGCCTCCCCTCTTCTCGGAGGCAGTTCAGTTGTGCGCTCGCCTGTGTCTCCCCAGCTCCAGCAGACAAGGAATGATCAATGGGGCGCGGAGCCCGGAGTCCAAATGACCTGTGCTTGGTTGCCGAGCACCAAGCGCAGAGCGCCGGGCTGTGGCGGCCGCTGAATAGTGTCTCTCTCCCTCGGCAGCCGGTTGTTTTGTCTGATTCTGATTTCTCTTCAGAGAAATAAATCCTCGCCCGCCCGGCCGCCTGCCCGCCTGCCGCCGCCGCAGCACAAGTTTCAACTATTTCATTAAATCACGCGGGCCACAGGTACCCACCGGAGGTGGCGGCGACACCTCTGATTAATGGGGAATATGTGCCATAACAATAGGGGCCCTGGCTTTTCCCTCCACACTCCTCCTCCTCCACACTCCTCCTCTTCTTTCTCTCCTCCTTCTGTCTTGTATTGGAGATGCTCACCTCGTCTGGTCACACCTTCATCACTAGTCTTTTTGTTGCTTTCTTCTTCTTCTTCTTCTTCTTCTTCTTCTTCTTCTTCTTCTTCTTCTTCTTCTTCTTCTTCTTCTTCTTCTTCTTCTTCTTCTTCTTCTTCCTCTTCTTCTTCTTCTTCTTCTTCTTCTTCTTCTCTCTCATCACTTTTTATATCTCCTCCATTTTTGTTTTTGTTTGGCTCCCAACCTCATGTGGTGTACTACAGTATGTGTGGTTGCTGTGTGGGAGGGAAAGGATCTTATCAAGAATCCGTTGCAATTGCAGCCCCCCAGCCACCCACAGATATTATTTTCACTCTGATGCCACGCCTGGGTGACCCTGCATACACACACACACACACACACACACACACACACACACACACACACACACACACACACACACACACACACACAGACACATACACACACAGACACATACACACACAGACACACACACACACACACACACACACACACACACACACACACACACACACACACACACACACACACACACACACACACACACACACACACACACACACACACACACACAGACATAGTGGTCCCCAATGCCATGAGGACTGCTGGGAAAATGCGTATAATAAACGAGATCTTCCACCAAACAATGGAAGTACTGTATCTCTCATCTACCCAGGCTCCGCCCTCGCTGTGACGTACGAGATCTGAGGTGTATGGAAATCAGGCAATGTCTCGTCTGCACCATCAGGGAGGTGTTTTTGGTCCTTTCTCTTAGTAAGTAAATATCATGCACAACGTCCATTGGGCTTACAATTGTATTGCTCACAATATTCAACAACTGAAATGTTGTGAGCAATCAAATTGCTACCAATAGCATTTAATTACCTCCGCCACTTACTCTGAGTGCATGTCTGGTTACCAATAAAATGTGTGGTGTATTTACTCACTACATTGAACCATAGGTTAGATTCAACACACCCGTTTGAACCGAGGTGTGCAAAAGCGATATGGTGAACTGCCCTTTCCTCTGGCCATTTCCATTCAGGATGCTAACTTGTCACCTGATTGGCTCCCTGTCGATTTCCAAATAGCTGCCAATAAGCCAATCGGATGGCCCCCTGGGGAGACTTGACGTTCATCTGATCCGGGAGCTCTGGGACTGCCTTTGAAAAAACAGGTCGTTATTACTTAACTGAGGTAGAGAGATGAGAATTAAATTGCCATGTGAAGGCAAAACCAACTCATTATGAACATCCCATTTTACACAGCCCTCCTCCCACACACACACACACACACAACCTACATGTTATGTGTCTGTCCCTATCAAATAAATGTAACTATTCTTATACAGATTGGACCCGCAGCATTTTGTGCGGTTTCATATGTAAGGAACATTTCATATAGATTTTTTTTTTACTTCTAGGACCCCCCGAATACAAATTCACTTGTTTCCAATTTTTTCCTTAATATTAAGTGGAAAATCCAAGATGACTGCCATTGTGTACATAAAAAACAGGTCGTTATTACTTAACCGAGGTAGAGAGATGAGAATTAAATTGCCGTGTGAAGGCAGACCAACTCGTTATGAACTAACCTCCCATTTTACACAGCCCTCCTCCTCCTTCGTTTATTTCAACTCATCTTCTGCATGACGGAGCTTCAGCATTTAGTGCAGCTTCATTGGTAAGTTTAGGAATATTTCATATAGAATTTTCTATTCTGCGTTTTTTTTTTTTACTTCTAGGACCCACCAAATTCAAATGCACCTGTTTCCAATTTTTTCCTTAATATTAAGTGGCAAATCCAAGATGACTGCCATTGTGTACATAAAAAACAGGTCGTTATTACTTAACCGAGGTAGAGAGATGAGAATTAAATTGCAGTGTGAAGGCAGACCAACTCGTTATGAACTAACCTCCCATTTTACACAGCCCTCCTCCTCCTTCGTTTATTTCAACTCATCTTCTGCATGACGGAGCTTCAGCATTGTGCTGCTGTGCCCCAGGTCTGTGTGAATGAGGATGGTTTGCCAGCTTGCTACAGCAAGAGAGAAGGACCAGGCGGTATTACACTACTTCTTCTTTACTATTTCTCTGTATTTCATTTATTTTTTTCTCTCCTCCTGTGGGTGTGCGACTGTGTGTTGTAACCAGTGGGTGTATCAGCGGAGGAAATGAAAGGAGTGTGTGAATGTGTGTGTGTGTGTGTGTGTGTGTGTGTGTGTGTGTGTGTGTGTGTGTGTGTGTGTGTGTGTGTGTGTGTGTGTGTGCTTGCGTGCATGTGTTTGTGTGAGCGTGTGCGTGTGTGTGTGCAATTTAAAAATAGCTCTCAGTGGTAGGCAGCGTAAGGATGCCTTCACAGAGCAATGGGAAATTAGCTGCAACAGAATACATTACTGTGTGTGTGTGTGTGTGTGTGTGTGTGTGTGTGTGTGTGTGTGTGTGTGTGTGTGTGTGTGTGTGTGTGTGTGTGTGTGTGTGT
>NC_085880.1:17173527-17208527 GCF_034702125.1 Engraulis encrasicolus | reverse complement strand
CGAACAGACACACACACACACACACTAGCGTCACCCAACCTCTCCAACTAAAATTTGGGCTGTACCTCGCTTGATTCCATTGCTGCTTTGACAAACTCTTTGATGCCGACTGCTTTAGTCTCGTGCATCTCGTGCACTATTCAAGCAATTCGTGACTGCCTCTTGTCGCCTTAAGCCAGCATTTGTGGCGGACGGTGCAGAAAATGTGAAGACCAGTTGCTTATATGTAGGGCCTAGCTACAAAAAAGCTATATTGCGACTTCATGGTGCTAACTCACACCTCGCCAGCTTCTATACCACTTTATCACTCATTTTACCAGCCCTAGTGTCCATGGTTAGGGCGGGAAACAAGCAGATGGCTTTCCAGACAGAGCAGATATCGGCTTCTCTATTTCTTAGTAGCCTTACGGTGGTCTGTTCATGACACTGTTTTACAAGTACGTAGATAAGATTTCACTCTCATGTGAATGCATAGTAGAGATATTCCCAACCTGAAGTTTTAGTGATCGCAAATTATGCAAGACCACAGATAGCACACATATTTGTCTTAATTTTGTTCTGACCTTATCGGGGGCCAGAACCTTGCCGTCCAATCTGGATCTGGCCCCAGGGCCTCCATTTGAATAGCCCTGCCGTAGCCAGACAAAGTCTACTGGGCAATAAGCTTAATAAATGACCGGTAGAAAGCTAAGCAGAAGTGAGTCTGAGTGCTGTGGTTTTGTAATAGCTTTCCCAGGGGTTTTTAATTAAGGTTGAGGACATTTCTCAAAAAAAGAAGAAGTAGAAATATGAAATTGAAAAGTATTCCATTTATGTGGCAATATTTATTGCATTCCTATCATTAAAGATGTATTGAGACTAATTCAGTTAGCACTGCGCAAAGTGTACTACTCCAGATGGGTATTGATCGTCTGAATTACATGCGGAATTAGCATCGCCCCGCTAGCCCACGACCAGTCTAAAGGTTGAATTTAGCATCCCTGACATTTTAACTCCGAGGGTGTGGCTTGTTAACACTGGTCTGCATGTGCGGGGGTATTCTTCCGAGGTTACATTAATGTTCTTCAAACTAATGTTAGCTTCTCTGACCCACATATCATGCAGTTCGCATAAGTCTTTGGCCTGACACATAATAATGCTTGTAGCTCCCAGCACTGTCTCGAGAGGATAAAGTACATCTCAGCAGGAAGCAATGAGTGGATTAGTTGTTGCCAAGAAATTATTTATTAAATTACTCTCCTCTCTCTCCTCTCTCTCTCTCTCTCTCTCCGGCTGCTCCACATCCCGTTCCGATGACTTACATCCCCAACATTTGCGTCTTTAACATTAATCTCCTTTTAGTGTTTTGATGAATCATGCGTGATTTATTTGTACATTAGGGTACAGAAGGCCAGTATGATTTATCCTTTGCCTTAGACAGCAGAAATATGGCTCCGTGTTACAGGTTGTGCTCGTCTGTAAAGGTCATGATTAATACGCGGGCCTAGCGTACATACGCTCCGTGTTTAGGGAAGGCCTGCCGCGGTAAAGGCTGTTCGCCGTGGGACGATCTCTTTTAGGCCCAGCACCTTGCGGATTTTTTTTCTGCCGTAATAGTATTGCACTGACGATACAGCTCGTGCTAGTTCAGTACCTTGTGCACGTGAGTGCGGCGGCAGGGTTCATTTGAAAAGTAAAACGTGTGAAAAAAATCCACAGCAGTAGCAGCACTCCTCACCTCATCAGCAGGTGCCGTGGTTTTTGCCCTTTTACTTTAAATGCCATGGCAGCCCACTTTCAATTTGGACACTGCAACTACAGGTAAATGAGGTCCTAAAGGCATAGGCTGAGCTACTCTTTTATCCACACACCCACTCCCTCTCCTCTCCTCTGCTGTACCAATTCATGTGTAGGTGAGCTTTTACACATTTTTTTCATTTTGCTCTTTCAGGAAAAAAAAGAACAAAAATATTTTTTTTTTAACTCGGACTCCTGTTGATGAGGCTCACTCTGATAAAATCACCTGGCTTGACAGCAGCGAGTTGCCGGAGGGTGGAGTTCTTCTTTTTCGCTATCGATGTGACCTCTCCTTTCAAGCCCTTTTCTCACCGCTGTGAGTCGGCAGGGTCCTGTAGGCCTCCTCCCAACCCGTATTCTGTTCAGGCAGGATCTGCTTGTTTGTTTGTTTGTTTGTTTGTCTTCCCTCGGACACTCGTGCACAGACCATCAGAAAGTCTAGCACGTTTTTTTGTGTGTGTTTTTTTTTCCATGCTACCCTTTTGTTGCCCGGAGCAGTGGTGAAACTAGTCTCCCTCCCTCCCTCTGATATCCACCTCCCGCCCTTTCTTTCTCCACTCTGCTCTCTTTCCTACCCATCTCGGAGCGCATGACTGACCTCGTGGGGCTGATGTGGAGTGGGGGTCAGGGCCGCTGACAAGTTTTGCTGGGCCCAGGACAAAGTGATCTGAAAGAGGCCCCCTTCCAATCCATACAATGTAATGGGAACCCTATTGTGGGCCCCCGTTCTACCAGGGCCCGGGACAACTGACTCCTTTGTGCCCCACTGTCGGCTTCCCTGATGTGGAGTGAGGGGAGATTTATTCCACACGCCTCCTTCCCAATGCATCCTCCACTGCCGGCCCGTGTGCAATGCATCAGTTAGCCAACTACTACTTTTTCTTTCCTCCTCCGCTCCAGTTCTCCACACACACACACACACACAGGGGCTAAATTGGAAGGGTTCCACCGAAGCCATTAACTTCAGGTTTAAAGCCGTAAATCCCTTTCACTGTTAAAAGACTCAATTTTCACAGTGCATGGGCGCCGACAAAATATATGGTTTTTACCTGATGTGCTGGCAACGTTTGGAGAACTTTGCCACTGTCGCCACATGCAAATTTTTACAGAGAGTTACAAATGTTATGCAACACTGTTTGAAGATTTCTTTTTGTAGGGAACATAAAATCGTACTGCTTGTAGGCACATAATTCCATCACACATACTCTCTGGTACTTAATTGGTTGTGTTTGAAAACAAATTTGGCTGAGCCATGCAAAACAGTCCCATCATATTTATGTGAGGATATATACGGTATGTTGCACATTATGCACACGGCTAATGATCCAACGTTTGTAACCATGTGTGGGCACACGGAGGCTAAATGACGGCACTACTTGCTTTACCCATAATCTGTGACATTGTCAAAACAACCTTTCGATTTCATGTCATTTATAATTCTTGGTTGTTTTTTTTAGCTGACTTTGCCACTTCAGACAGGATTGTATGCTGCATGTATGCAGGCCTGCTGACAGCTGTAACCAGGCCCGGGACAAAATCATCTACAAGGGCTCCCTGCTCAATACAATGTAATTGGACCCAATTCTGGGCAGTCTTTCCATGGGCCTGGGACAATTGCTCCCTTTATCCCTCCCTGTCAGTATCCCTGCATGTATGTATTAGTGGTGTGGATCGGCACTGCCCTCACGATCCGATTCGATCACGATTCAGGAGGTAGTAGATCCGATTTGATTCCATTCCATTAGATCCAATCCGATCCGATCCGATTCAATTCTACAATGCATTGCAATGCATTACATTTCTACTGAACGCAAAGCAAATGTTTAATCAGCCATGATGAGGCAATACAAGTAGTCAGATACTGAGCAACAATTTATTGGCTGTTTTCTGTATCAGTCTTGCAATGTTTTGAAGTGCTATTATTTAACCCATTGACGCCTAAGGCACCTGCAAAAAAGGGTGCTGAATGCCTGAGCCCTTTTTAAGAAAAGCTGCCCTCAGCCTATAAAAACCTAAATATCTCAGCTTCTGAAGCACATAAAAATATGCACTAAGTTGTATTTAAACACTAAGACTCTCATCTTTCATTAGAATGTGTTCATTCATCTCAAACAAACAGAGATTTTTAATAAAGTTGTCTAAAATCTCATGAGCCTGAATGTTGCGTAATGCAGCTCCAGGCGCCAGGGCCAATGTTGCCCAACGCAACATCAGGCATCAATGGGTTAACTTAACATTCATTTGCTCCCGAAATATCCATGGAAGTAATTGAAACTTGCCAGAAAAAATTGCCGCCGCATCGATTCTGGAACTTGCCGGATCGATTCTGGATCGTCCATGCCCCGAATCGATCATTGTTGACACCACTAGTATGTATATCGTGGTATAGGCTACATTTGCTCTGATTCCTATTGGTGCTCTGAAAGATGGTCCTCCAGCAGGGTATATACTGAACGGCTGTGAGCACTCACTGTAATGATTCACGTTTAGCTCTGTGGTATCGAGGCATGTGCATTTGGTGACAGACTCAACTGAGAGCATTTCATTGTGGGTGTTTACACATATGTAACGGAGGGAGAAGTTAATTTATTCCTACTCTACTCTCTGCAATGGAAGCCTTGACATTTTAATAAGCCCTGCCTTTCCCTGGGCCTTCCCTTGCCATTGGCTCCTTGGGCAGCCTGTTTATGAACACACACATGCACACACACACATACACGCGCACGCACACACACGCACGCACGCACGCACACACACACACACACACACACACACACACACACACACACACACACACACACACACACACACACACACACACACACACACTCTCTCTCTCTCTCTCTCTCTCTCTCTCTCTCTCTCTCTCTCGCTCTCTCTCTCTCTCTCTCTCTCTCTCTCACTCACTCACTCACTCACTCACTCACTCACTCACTCACTCACTCACTCACTCACTCACTCACTCACTCACACACACACACACACACACACACACACACACACACACACACACACACACATTTGAGCATTCACGTTTTCTTCAGGGAGTTTGGCATCAGACAAGAGAGATATCCTCGGGCTCGATGCCTCGGCACTCTACTGGCTCCTTCTGCTTGCTGTTCCTCATACATAATATAATAGATTGGGGAATTCTGCATGAAGATAATGCGTCACAGACAATGTAGATGCCAGGTGTCAGATACGGATTGATGTCCCTTCTTTACATTAATTAGCTATTTAGGATGGTTAGCGCTGTCATGAAGACTGACGTTCCGAAGTGCCATGGTCATACTGGTCTCTATTCAAGTTTTTTTTTTTTCCAAGGGGGATTTACCATAGAATGTAGATGGGATGGATACAGCAAATGTACCTTTTAGTAGGTTTTTTTGTAAAAGCACCCATGTGAAAAGACCCAGTTAAATGAGCACACCAAAGAGAAACAAACATGGCCAATGCATTTTTTATTTAATTGTGCGTCTGAATTCATTTCTCCATATGAATGACTCAGCCTGTCACCAATAACCCAGGGACTCTAGAGTGTAAATACAATGTACCACAGGAGGTCCATTATATTTGGGAGGAAATCAAACACCAAAGTGTGCTTTGTGCAGCGGCAAGTCCACAGTGAGAATTGGCAGGTGCGCGCGCCCATATCTGCTAATGTCGTGGACGGAGTCCAGGACACATGTAAATAGAGCTGATGTGGCTGTGAAGTCGTTATGTTTTATGCATCTACATACAAGCTTATTGTTTTTGTTTGCTACTGTAAAGTAAACAACAAATTTGCAATGATGAATCCAGTAGAGGAGACATAGGGTTTGTGTGATAGGAATGCTTTGTATGAAATAAGAATGGTGATGCATTATGGGAAAGGGCTGAAAGTGAATAGTCTTTAGTCACTGCGTTCTGCTCAGGGCCTACCACTGGGCACTGGGCAGTCATGGGTAAGCGGTTTGGCCCGGGCGGTCCAAAGCTGGCCTGGGGGCCATATCTGGCCCCTGGGGGCCATATTATGCGGCCCGCGACATCATGTCAAAAATATATTACAGTTGACTCGCATACACCATTAATGTAGAGCCTAACAAGACTTGAAACATGAAATGTGGTGTATCACAGATTGTGACTGGACCAAGGCCAATGAAACAGCTCACACTCATGCAGCACAATATGTGCATACCACATATAATGAGAAAGAGTGTGAAACTTGACTATGAGTATTAAGAGCTGGCACACACAATTGTTGTCCCTTTTTCATATATTGAGTTGAGGACTTCGTTCCAGATTTTGATTTTGGCCCTCAGTTCATTTGAGTTTGACACTCCTGGGTTGACCCCAAAGGTTGCCAGTTCGACTCCCGACCCACCAGGTATGGTACCGTCCCGCCGTTCCTTTGGGGCGCCATTTTGGGCTGCCCCCTTGCATGGGTGAGGAATAAATGGAATTTCGTTTAGTGCAATGAGCACTGTGTGCTGTGTAGTGGTGTGTCACAATGACAATGGGAGTTTCCCAGGTGGGCTTTCACTTCACTTTCACCATTTGACTGGTACTGTACAGTAGCAGATTCTACATAACAACCTGGAAGCAGACCACATTCAGCTACGGTATACCACAATACAGTCATATTGGGTGCGTTCCAAAATGTGACCTTGCGTCCTCCACTTGTGCTTGTGGCCTTGTACCATATGTCATGATGATATTACTGACCACGGCATTATATTTCAATATCTTGCAATAGCTCAATTGTTAAGTCATTTTCTCATTTGCAATTGGGAAGGGGAATGAAAAATAGTCTACCAAAAGTTGTTGTGGCTAGGCTGACAGCGGGCATACTTTATTGTTTATTGCGGGGGCAGGAGGCGGGAAGATTGGAATGTACCCTGTGTTGTCCTGTGACCCGGATGTGCAAATGTTGTCTATTGCCACTCGCGATTGGGAGCCTTGTGCTGTCTTCAGTGCTATTCCTATGTCAGTGCCAAGACACACCATTGCACACTCTCAGAAGCCTACAGTATCTTATGCAATCAGAGAGCTTCCAGTGTTTTGACGAGCTGTCACATGAGATTTTAGTAGGTTTCTTGTGGTGACAGCCTTGATGTCTGTGTGTCTGTTTGTGTGTCTGTCTGCCTGTCTGCCTGCCTGTCTGTCTGCCTGTCTGCCTGCCTGTCTGCCTGCCTGTCTGTCTGCCTGTCTGCCTGCCTGTCTAAATCCAGAGATAAGGAAAATATAGAGAAGGGCTCTCCGCAAAAACAGATAAGTCTACTCAATGCAGATTTATGTCTTACACCGGTGATAAAATATAACTATATCCCGTCCTAAAGAAAATGCAACTTCAAACACAAACTTAGCAGCACCAGTGAAACTGGGCAGTACATACACACACACACACACACACACACACACACACACACACACACACACACACACACACACATACAGCCAGTTATTCTGCATCAGTAACACTTTTTGTTGTCCACAGGGTATCAGGGCTACTTTGCTCTGATGAGCATTTTTTTTTTTTTTTGGTGTGTGTTATTTTTTGCTCCCGATGCCAGTGAGATTAATGATCCCAGTGACCAGGGCTAATTACCAGGAGGGCATTGCTTAAGTCTTGGACGCATAAATCTGGGGGGAGGGTATTTTTTGCAATCAGTTAATAATAGGAATGTGTGTGCCAGCCTCACCTTGATTCATCCATCTAGCGGGCTAATGAAGCGAGAGGCTTTAAGTGAAAAATAAGGTGCGTAAATCTGGCCTGCCTGCCGCATGGCCTCCAGTGCAGACGCTTCATCTGACCCAATATAGCCAGTCGTTTGCGGTGATTAAAGCATCCACACTGACTCCGGCGTGCCAAAGTTAATGGGGGTAATGTAGGTGCGGGCCCATAAGGAAGAGGCCATAGGCAGGTACAACAGGCCTCCTGGCATCTAGGCCCTAGCTTGGTCCTGACCATCCCATAATACTACCATTTCATTTCGTATTCATGGTCTGGAGGTTGCTTGACCTGACGCGATTGCAGAAAGCAGGAAAGGACATTTTCAGAAAAATCAGGATTTAACTTATAAGTTGTTGAACAAACATGTCTGACGTCTATCTTTGGCGATGTAGGACCGTTTAACAGACATGTCTGACAGGACATCCTACCGTAGGATAAAATTACAACGTAGGACCGTTTGTCAGAACACCGGCCAAATCCTGCCCGCTCAACATCGCTCCACAGAAAACAGGTACCAGACGTAGTGCGGAGCCAAGTCTCTTGGCGGAAGTACGTAGGATGGTGCGCGAGGCTACTGCTGATATGGGGATGGGGTATATATGGTGGACCACTATATCACTGGTCTCATTCTTTTTTCTTTTTCATTCAATCGATCGTGACACACATTTACAGTATGCACACAAGCATACGGACGGACACATGCATGCACGCAGGCAGGCAGGCGCGCACACGCACGCACGCACACACACAGACGCACGCGCACACACACACACACACACACACACACACACGCGCACACACACACACACACACACACACACACACACACACACACACACACACACACACACACACACACACACACACACACACACACACACACACACACACACACACACACACACAGGGAAAAGCACATTCATTTAAACATAGTATCCCCATCTGTACAGCTGTCATAGTGCCTACATGTACTGCATGTACATATTGATTCATATGGAGTTGTCAGGGGGAGAAAAAAAAAATCGTATAAAATGTAGAAAAGGATTCGGCATGTTATGACACATAAGACTTTTGGGTTTTCTGTGTAAGGTACAGTAAGACAATTTCATGCTCCCACTGCAGAACCAACAACACAATAAAAAGGGGAAATGGAAACGTAATAGATCAGCGATGTTTTATAGCAATCAAGGTGTCACCCGTGCACGAGAGAGAGAGAGACAACCCACAGAGTCCTATCTATTTATTTACTCCCTGACAAAACAATATGTCTGGGCAGGGGGATTTCTCCCCCCGCTCCCATGGCGACCATGAATCCATGGCGGCGTGATGATGGAATGAGTGTCTGGGCTTGTCATGTCGTCGGCAACACACACACACACACGCACGCACACACACACACACACACACACACACACACACACACACACACACACATGCACACTTACATGCTCGGAGGGAGAGAGGGACGCACAGAGAAGTAGGCCTACAGAGTACACACAGACACACAAATAAATAAATGCTCAAGTACAGAGAGAGAGAGAGAGAGAGAGAGAGAGAGAGAGAGAGAGAGAGAGAGAGAGATAATGTACACAAAAAACAGACACACACACATGCTCAGAGGGAGAGAGAGACACAAAGAAAAAGACACACATACAAATAAATAAATCTACACTCACACATAGAGAGAGAAAGGGCGAGAGAGAGAGAGATTCACACACACTCACACACACACCCACACCCACACACACACACACACACACACACACACACACACACACACACACACACACACACACACACACACACACACACACACACACACACACACACACTCAAACTCACACTCACACAAACACACTCACTCACACAAACAAACACACATACAGATAGCAGTCTAGTCGGCTGGCGTTGTGACAGAGTGCAGCCTCCAGTCAGTGTGTTGGTGGCGCTGGATGCGATGCGATGGGGATGCATTACAGTTGACATTCAGGATTGCCCCGGAGGTGCTCCACCAGCGCACTGACTGACAGGCCAGCCCGGCCAGGACTCTGGAGGTCTGTAATCACCAGATATCCCAGCAGCTCCCTCCCTCCCTCCCTCCCTCCCTCCCTCCTTCTCATCCCTCTCCATCTCTCTATCTCTCTCTCTCTCCCTCCCATGCCTCCCTCTATCTCTCTCTCTCACTCTCTCTCTCTCTCGCTCCCTCCTTCTCCTCCCTCCATCCCTCCATCTCTCTCTCTCTCTCCCTCTCCTCCTCTCTCTGTTACTCCAACCCATCCTCCTGCATCCCTCTCTCTCTTGTCCTCTTCTCCTCCCTCTCTTACTCCACTACTCCATCTCTCTCCTCCTCCATCTCTCTCTCTCTTTCTTTCTCTCCCTCCCTCCTGACCTCCCTCTAGCATGCTAGGAATGCTTCCCCAGTCACGTACTATAGGAGTCCTTTCGGGACATTGATAACATCCCCCCCGAGTGCCTGTGTTGCTAGCGCCGGGGAATGAGAGAGTGAAGAGAGGAGGAGAAAAAAGGAAGGAAAAGGAGGAGGGAGAGACATGGAGGGAGGGAGGAAGAGTGGCACAGGTGGGTGCGTGTGATGATGACATGAAGGAAACACATCACCCACACCATGGGGTGCCGACACGGGGGAAGGAAAGGGTACAGTTGTCCCGGGCCCAGGGAGAGAGGGGGTGCAGAATTGGGTCCTCATTACATTGTATGTATTGGGCTAGGGGGGCCCTTTCAGATGACTTTGCCTTTGGTGTGGGCCTGGACAAGGCTTTGAGTCGCCCTGCCCACACCATGTTAGCAGAGTCATGTAGTTACATAATCAACAGCTAACCAGAGTAGACAAGAGTTGTGCGTACCCAATTGTGGCAGTGTGAATTTAAATGCCTAAATACGCCAGTGCAATTTGATGGACAAAAAAGGTGTAAGCATGTGGAATAACAAACAGAATTTTCTATAGTTTGAGTGTATGACATGTTGTTTTTTCTTTTCTTTTATCATATTTTATGCATCTTGTCAATGTCCCCCCTCACTGAGGACAGTAAACACTGCTGAGCCGGCGAAGTCTATTGGAAAATCTGGCCTCAAAACCAGCAACACACATAATTCGCATTCACTTTCATTTTTAAAGAAAGGCTATCTGATGAGCCCCTATCTCTATTATATGGTATGGAGCCACAATATGATTTCAGATGTCTCCTGTCTGCATTTGCTAAAATTGCACAGTAATTGCAGTGTTGGCTGTGGTAACTACCACATGCGCGGTTGGTTTCCATCCCTTCTGGCTGCACACAATGCATACAGATTTCCAGCATGTTTTTCATCTCTTCCTTTTTTGGGTTTTGATGATGTCTGAAGAGACATATTTTTTGAGACAGTTAAACAACATGCCCGTAATGGCAAATTGCATACGATACCTGCCGTGGTATCAGTGTAATTGTGCACCCAGGAGGCTCACCTTGCCGGATATCATCCAGTGTGGTTCACCAAACTCACTCTCTGCTACTGTACTGTAGGCTCTGAAGCCAACATGAGAATGTGTGAAATAATAATGCCAGTTATACGTAACTGTCACTGCGTGTGTGTCTTGCGACACATTTTTATTTTTATGTGTGTTCCGCAACACTATGTGACAGGGTTAGGGTCACACTGTTTCGCTGTTTTCTTTGCTTGTTTTGCTGTCAATTACGAAACTAAAGCTGCAAAAGCACCCCTTTACTGACAAGTTAGGGTTGGGGACGGTTTTGGTCCAGGCACACCATAGTATTCTTTAAGCTAACAAGGGATTTTTTTTTAAAGTTTGTATCAAACACATGGAATAAGTATTTTGCCTATAGAAGGTGTATCCCTCTTCTAACAGCATAGCAGGCAATAACTTCTCTTAAACAGTGACAGCATAATCACGCTGCGCTTCCATATGCAGTAGGATTCGGCTCAGTTGCCACTCTAGGGTTTGCCGAAACTGAACCCTGTCAACCCGGGCCATCCCTAAATTAAAGACACTGTCAACACGTGTTGGTAGTGTCTAAATTGTTTGAGTTTATATATGAACTAGTCTTTATATTAAAGTGGTTGTATTTCAGAGGAGTGCCTTGGCAACCTGCATGTTTTTTGATATCTTCTACAAAGTAGATCTCAAAGAGCCAAAGAGCACTTGAATTCCCTCTTTCAGAGCCCTCCTTTTCCAAACAAAAAGTGTGTTGAACCAGCAGGCGGAATACACATAGCTTGAAATGCAGTAGCGCACCTTTTCATGAGATCAGGCGGCTGAAGAAGTCTTAAGGAAGTGCGATCCCTCTTGAAAAAGGGGCACACCTCTTGATGGACCGGAATATTCAGTCAAAGCCAGCTCTCCTCCATCCCCCCATCCTCATCCCCATACCCCTAAACCCTCCTCCATCCTGCCTTGCAACACACCTATACGTACTCTCACCTCCATACGCACGCTTGCTCCCTAACCCCCATCCACCCCCCAACCCCCCCAGCCCCTTAAAAGTCTCATGAAACGTCCATGCTGCTTCAATCCTCAGTCATCCCTCACCGCCTAATGAATACGGCTGAAAGGAGCACCTGAACTTAACCTCTTTCTTCCTCTCCCTCTCTCCTCCTCCTCCTCACCTCCTTTTTCCTCTCATGCCTCAACTTAACGAGATCCCCACTCACACAGCCATATACTACATACCACTACCTACCACTCTCCTCTTTTCTCTTCCCTGAACGATCTGTTATTGGCCTGGGCTGTGCTCTGCTGCACCTACCCCCCCTCCCCCCTCCCCCTCTCCCCTCCCCTCCCCTCCCCTCCCCTCCTCACACCTCTCTCTGTGGACCACCTGCAAGGTGGCTAGGTATCCTGGCGGATGAGATATGCCATGGGGGTTACCATTTCCATTAAGATGGCATTCACAAGGGCCCTTTGTTATCATTGATCCTAATGCTTTCAGGACGCGCAGGGACCTGCTGATCCGTGACCGTCTCATCTATCTTTCAGGGTTTGAGGGAGCCCACTGTGAAATTGACACGGACGAGTGCAGCTCCAGCCCCTGCCACCACCAGGCCTTTTGTGTGGACGGGATCAACAGCTACACGTAAGCTACACGCACGGGGGGAAAATCACCTGCTGTTGGTAACCAGGGCTGCACTGTCTGGCCATCTGGCATAGCGGGCATTTCCGGGTGGGCCCTACACCCTCGTGGGCCCCTATTTTCAGAAATGTATATATTTTTTTATATTTATAATTTTATTTTTTACATTTCTGAAAATAGGGGCCCACGAGGGTGCGGGGCCCATGAGGGTGTGGGGCCCACCGGTGAGTCGGTTCTGCACCACTAATTATGAGCGGGGCCCCTTTAAGCCAAAAGTGCCCGGGCCCTATTTCAGCCCCAGTCCAGCCCTGGATGTAACCCTAGTTGTGGAATTATGCCTGTGGGTGATGATAGTTTGACCACATCAATACTCATGAAGCAATTATTACTATTGATATTTTTTCGTCTATCTATCTATTCCACTATGAATTTCAAATGGAATTGAATAAAAAGAAGTTCATTACAACATGCTTTTAAAAAGCCCTACTGCCCTAGCCACTTCAACAGTATATTAATGATACACTAGCCTGGCGACCTCATCCTTGTACTCCACCCAAAGATTTTGGCTCCGCACATCGTCTGGCAAAAGCCTCAAGCTCGGTTCTCTCAGTGTTTAGCCAATCAGCAAACAGTTGAGAGGGGTGACGTAGAACTCACCCGCGAGCTCCGTCACTGATTGGTTAAGGTAACTATATTCACACTTTCGTTTTGTTATTTGTATGCTTTTGCGACACTATAACGTAACAGGCATGCTAATAAAGCACAATATGGGTTTTAATTTGAGTTTGGAACTTCAATTAATTTAAATGATTGAGTAAGATCAGACCATCTCCCACCGTCCACGGAGACGGATTCAAAAGTCGGCTTTTCGCCCAGGCTAATGATACACCACATCATGTAAACATCATGTAACCATTATGTAAAGTAATGCTGCATAAAGCAATCCAGTGGACAGCATATGTATAGTGGGAGCAGCCCAGCCACTCGCAGTACTGTACCTTGTGTCTATGGAAATGAGGACCTCCTGAGGTCAGCAGTGATGAGAGAACCAGATGCTCTGATGTTCAGACGGTGGCCCGAGCTCCTAATTATGACTTGTAAGCACTTTCTCGCACAAAGACAAAATTAGACGTCCAGCCAGATTAAATCTTGCTGCTTCAGCCCCCTACATCTTCCTCCGCCATTGTTACCCTAATGATTTTGATAAGAGGCATCGCTAGCGCGCCCCATGTAATGACAAGACGCCTAGCTTGCTGTGGTGTGCGACACGTGCTTGCTTATCTGCACCACCACCAGAGAACCTGTTGGAGCTGACCACTGCATTTTTTGAGGCTAGTGAGAATAAGTCTCTCCCTCTCTATACCCTCCCCTTCTCACAGCAGAGTTCAGCTGTGTTGCTCTGTGTACTCACACAGCCAAATTACACTGGTCCTCAGCGGCCGCCACGCTGAGGTAGGTGGTGGTCCTGCCAGTGTGAAGACCATTGGCAGTACAAATCAGCACACCCAGCCCAACCAGCACACAGACACGTGGCCAGGGCCGCTGACAGCTTTGTCTGGGCCCAGGACAAAGTCATCTGAAAGGGCCCCCCACCCAATACATTCAATGTAATGAAGACCCAATTATGCCCCCCCCATTTCCCTGGGCCCGGGACAGGTGACCCCTTTGACCCCCCTTGTCGGCTTCCCTGCACATGGTCACACAGCCACCTTTTAAGTGCAGTCTGTCTGACAGCACCCACACAACTCTGTGCAATACCAGGAGGATGCTTTGCTACGGGGGCAGCCCATCTGTAAATTCAGCGCCTCCCGCCAAGTCCTCCTCCCCGTACATAATAAGGCGATCCAGTACAGGAGGAGCTCGAGTAAATTTGTGGGTCTGTGTTCACTTCGGAACTCAATTTGGTCGTCGTCCTTGCCTTGGAAATGGGCCCGCTGCCTTTTAGCACCTGAGAAGAGATATATTTAGAGGTAAATAAAGAGATTGTGCTCGGCCCAGCAGGGGGTGGGAAATGTGAACATATTGATGCAGCGGTCCAAAGAAAATTGATGCCTTGGAGAAAAGGATTGGAATGTGTTTTTGCACAAATTCATTTCAGCACGATTCACACTACTAAAGGGATGCCAACGCTCGTTCCTTGTATGTGATTAAATCACCTGCTGTGTTTGTGATGCCATGAATTTCATCCAACGCGAGGTTATCATAGCTGTGGAGAATGTGTTTATTATGAAATGAAATGTCTTAAACAAAGGCATATTTATTTTATAGTGGTGCAGAGATGACCTGATTATGCATTCAATGTATATACATTTAACTTATACTCCTTAGCCATTAATAAATGTGGTGTGTTATTTACGTCAGTGTTTAATGCCATTAAAATGAAATTGCCGTTGATCATTTCTATCTCTAGGAGCAAAAAAGCTTTATTCAGCGGCAGTAAGCAAACTGATTTTTTTTTTAATCTAAAAGGTGTCAATAATATTGATTCTCCTTTGGCTTTCAGTTGTGACTGCAAACCAGGCTTTTCCGGCAGGCTGTGTGAAGAAGACATCAATGAGTGTGCCTCGAGCCCTTGCCAAAACGGAGGCATTTGCCAAGACCTGGTGAACAGGTTTGTTGTTTGGACACAAAGCCAGGGGTCTCTCCATTAGCCCTTTGCCTACAGTCTGCAGCCCAAATATACACCTTCCCAAATTGAATATGACACTGAGGACCAAATAAGGTTTGTGCTGTAGATTGTTTGCTTTGTGACTTGATTTTCTTTTCTTCTTTTTTTTGAACTGTTGTTGTTGGAGGAGGAACAAAAACAACCTTTGAAAAAAAAAGCAGAGAAAAAAAACCAAGACCGCAAAAAGGCAATGGTGTTATTCTCCCCCAAGTGCTCCAACTTATATAACAAGCCCTTCTTCATCCTTGACATATATAAGCTGCCTTGCTAAGGACGGAGAAGAGCAGAGGAGAGCAGAGCAGAGCAGAGCGTAGCGCGACTCCAGCAGGAGGAGACCATCATGGCCCTGACTGGGTTTTAGTGCGGGGGGTGCCACTCCTCCTCCTCCTCCTCCTCCTCCTCCTCCTCCTTCAGCCTCCAGCCTGCCGCCTCTCGCCCTGCTCCCGGGGCATGATGGGAGCCCAGGGGCTGCTTGGTTGGTTCACGTAGTCGGACAGATGGGCAGAGTAGAGAGAAAGTCCCTGGGCCAATTTAAAGGTCCTAAATGGTTTGTCTTCGGTTTGTCTGCTGTCATGAAGACACTGCTCCCATGTGACCTCCTGCAGAAACATCACCCACCCCGATTCCACCCACACCACAGAACTAGCTTCAGACCCAGCTCTCTCTCTCTCTCTCTCTCTCTCTCTCTCTCTCTCTCTCTCTCTCTCTCTCTCTCTCTCTCTCTCTCTCTCTCTCTCTCTCTATCTCTTTCTCCCCCCCCTCTCTCTTTCTCCCCCCCTCCTCTCTCTCCCCTCCCCCCCCTCCCCTCCCCCCCCTCTCTCTCCGTAGTCCAGGGAGTTCACGTCAGGTGTGCTTTCAGAGGTCCAGCCCCTCAGTCCCTTTGAAGGGGCCCCCCATGAGCATCCCTGCCAGGCACATTGCATTATGGGAACTGGGCTGGGTACAGACCTCCTGTCTCCTCTGCCTCAATTATATCTGAGCGTTCTCCTTAGCGATGCCGTTTGCCATGCAGCCTTTTGGGGTTAACATAAACATGCAACAGCGAACCGTAGCAGACCACAGTAAACAACATAAAACATGCACTCAGACACTGTATGTGGTATGCATCCTATTTTTCTGTGCAACTGCAGAGAATATCTTTCACAGGACTGGACTTAGTCAATTTTTTAAAGACTCAAGAGTTGATCAATATTGTTGAGGTAAACAAAGGAATAAAAACATCAACACAAGATAAAAATTGCAGCTTTTAATATGCCCAAAGCCTCGAAGTTTAGTTCACCCACCCCAAAGTATTAAAGCGATATATTACGATGCCACTGCACAGCTCTTATGACTTCCTCTGACTCCCTGTTCTCTTCTTGCCTTCTTTGCCTTTCTTCTTCTTCCATGCACTTTATTTTTTTCTTATTGTGTTCTTGTCCTCCTCCATTGTGTTCTTCTCTTCCCCTCCTATGTTCTCTATGCCTCAGCTTCCGCTGCAGCTGTCCTCCAAGCTACTTCGGGGCCCTGTGCAGCCTAGACGTGAACGAGTGCGAGGCATCTCCGTGCCTCAACAATGGCGTCTGTGTCAACAGACCCGGAGGCTTCCGATGCGTCTGTCTCCCCGGCTTCTCAGGTACGTACGTACATACGTCTCCACGGTTACCCACGTACTGTACCTACCTCGCACTGGCGGTGACAAAGCAATCAGTGGCACAGGGTACGGATCTCCTTGAATACAGGCCACCACTTTGACTAAAGCTACATGGTAGCAGATCCGAGCTACCGTCGTGTCTTTGTGTCTGTCTGTGTGTCTGCCTTCACCAGCCATGCTTGGCTGCCTGCCACTGGCTGGGAAATTAATGTTCAGTGTCAGTGTAGCATGTAATTTTAAGCTGAGGTAAATTTACTCTCCACACATGCATGTAAGTATGCATGTTGGTATATATTTTTTTTCTTCCATTGTGTATTTCCAGTGACGGATGTTGAGCTTTTTATAGCTTGAGCCATCTTCTCTTGATTCCTGTCAGATGCGCGTGAAGATTAATTTCATTTGTCTTCCCCACTGTATCATCAATTTATCCTATTCCGGGGGAAGAGGGAGGGAAGTCTCCGAGGTATTGTGACTCTGGAGAGCAAAAAAAAAAAAAAAACCTGACACACACATGCCCCAATTCCCACAGAAGCAGCTTTTATTATTAGGCCCCCGCCCGGCATAGTACAAGTCATTACTTTTTCCCTTACTCGCAGCTCATCTGAGGTAGCCAGGCTCTCCCTGGAGAGTGGAGCCAGAGGATATATTTTGGATTGGTTCAAGCGACTTGAGCTCATAGGAAATATTTGTCCTAATAAGACATGTTACGCCACGGCAACTTCTCAAGAGGAGAGAAACAAAGAGTGTGTGGCAAGGGAACAGAGAGAGAGAGAGAGAGAGAGAGAGAGAGAGAGGGGGAGAAAAAAGTGACAAAAGGCACTCTGTGCCAGACAAATGTTTGTTTTGTGGGGTTTTTTTGTCAGTGGTTTCTTTTTTTTTTCGTCTGGTGTTTGAAATCAATAAATGATGTACCGATCTCTCATTAAATTAATAGAAGAAGAAAAAAAAATAATAGAAGAAGGGTTCTATTGTGAGTTTGAAAAGACAGTTACGATAGGTTGAATGCCTTTCCAATCCAATAATGTAATAGTTAAACAGTAGAGTTTTTTTTCCAGACAAGAGATTTTTCTGTTTTGATTTCACTGCTTAGATGGCTGTTAGCAGGAGCCTTTTCAAGATCTACTGCTCGCCGGGCACAGCTTCAATATGAAATGCAATTGTTGGCAAGCTTTAGTGATCACACTCTTTCACGAGGCTTGAAATGGAGTGGTGTTCCATGTTTTTCCAGAGGTTGGTGAAGTGTGCGAGTGAGCGTGTGCGGTGGGCTGGCTAGGCACATGTCTATGTGCAGATTGCATGGCGCTCTCTCAGCCGTCAGCAAATCAGGCATTTGGAAACCAGGTGAAAGGACTGTCAGTCCAATCAATGTCTTCAATCAGTCAATTAACCGCTGAGCAGTAATGAGCATCAGTCCTCCAGGACGAAGACACATTTGATTTGCATTATGGAGGCTCAGTGCTGAAGCAGCACTGAATGCTAATTCTGTCAAGACATTTACCGGCTAATTTATAATACATTAGTTGTACTTAGACTTATTCTGCTTTTCAGCTACCCTGCTTCGGTATAGTTGTTGCAGCTCGCCTCATTGGCATTCTGGCCAAAATAGGGAAAAAAATAAGTGTAGCTGTGAAATTGTTTTAATTGGATTCACACTCACATTCCTTTAGCAGGGCTAGGTGGAGAGTGGGCTGTGTAGCATATGGACTAATTATCATATCAAATGCACCCTCTGTGTTCGTCTCGCAAATTGTTCCTGGATGCTCAGTCTTCACCACTTAAGTTGATGCAACCTTTTTTTTTCTCGCGCCAGCTCTGAAAAGATAAAAATCTCCCGTTAGTTTTCCAATTCCGGGAGTGAGGAATAATTGAGGGGGAAAAGGAGAAGGTTATTTAATTTCTGGTACTTTCTCAGATGAATTCTGCGAGATCCCTTAAGAGGGCTAACATTGGGATTAAACGTAACTGAGTTTTAATCTCTTTTCTGCATGGCTCCTCATATTCTACAAAGCCAGATGTCAAGATGCATTATTTATCTCTTCCGTTAAGGAAGTGTGGATTTAGGAGCTTTTATATAATCTCATTAAGAATTATGATCTATATTTTGACTCTGGTCTGTCTTCTGGTAAGACTCCAGTCAAACGCAGACCTGGATTTTCCGGGGTGAAAAATGCCTGACAAGTTGCTGTCAGTGGGCTGCCATGGGCTTCTCTGAATGCTGCTCTTTCTGCCTAATTACACTCTACTACAACTACTCTGAAGTCACTTACACACTTAAATTAAATCAAGACAACATTGCACCCTTCAGTTCTCTTACAAACAAAGCTGCCGCCAACATACATTGGGCATACAATCATTCTAGTAAAAAAAAAGAAGCCGTAACTGCTTTTGCACCTTTTATTTATTCATTTCTGCTTTTAATTACGTATAAACGAACAAGTGCATAACAAGATGGTGATTTATGATTAATGGATCTGCTTTGCACACCAGTGCAGATGACCTCCCTTGTTCGGCGGGAAATGTCAGCCAGGGTTTACGGGTACTGAGGGACATTTAAACGTTCAGTAATCCAGTTAGGAGACCCTAAAATGCACCTCACGCCATTATTTCTCAATATTGAAACGGACCCTAATTATGCAGAGCATTTAAGGTCGAGCATAATAAAGAAAGACTAATGTTCACAGAGAAAATTGGGCTCGTTATTATTAATAATTGCAGCATAATTGGCGCATTATGCGTCCGTCCTTTCGGAATGTGACACAGAATGTGTTTTTTCAATCCATAACCACTGGAGTTCTGCCTGCATGGCATCACTGATACTGGCATTGCAACCAGTGCATACAAAACAACTGTGTCGAAGGTAGCCGTGTCAGAGTAGAAGGAGAAAGGTGTTTTAGGTGTTTTTATATTGCACACTCAAAAAAGAAATTCAGCTATACCTACGTGATATTACAAAGACAAAATACCAAATGAAGTAAAATACAATAAGTGGATAGTGACAAGACTTTGGCCTTTTATTATTAACAGACTTAGGCCTACGTTAGACAGTGCTGGTTCTAGAGCTGTCATAACTAAGTTTAGCTTTTACATAGTATAACCCCAGACTTTTCTGTTGCGTTAAAAGTGTCACATTTATGTTTAGATGATAATGGATACAGATCTACATGTACTTTGGATTTTTTTATACAGAAGATTGACTACCCCAGATATTTATTTAAAATCGCATTTTCTTTTTGTTAAATACTGAGAGTTTGTAGACTGAGACACAACTAATATAATCTTATTGCAAATGCTCTACACACATGTTCTCATGACATCAGCAGGGTGGGTTTTAGCAACCAAGCTGTTCTCTTTAAGTGGACCAAAAAGTGAACCGACTGCAAAAGGACTCAGTTGTTTTTTGTTCTTATTGTAAGTGTGTTATGAAAAGAACCAGCTGCTCTCTCTGGTCCCATGGCTTTTATGGTGTGACATTCCTCTTTTTGATCACACCCGGTCCTCTAGAGCTCTCCTCAAGTGATTACACCTAGTAACAAGTATAACTTTTCAGGACTCATAAATGAACCATACTGAGACCACATCAATAATGGTCTCAATACGGCTCACTTCTGAGGGGTCTGGCTACACTTTGGAGCATTCACATATGTGCAGAAAATGCTGAGTCACAGGTCTGAGTTTGCTTAAATGGCTGAAAGTTGACCAGGTGTGAAAACACCCTAAGAGAGTAGTAACCGACTGCCTGGATTTTTCACATATAATCAGACACTGTTCTGATGCATTTTTCCATGTCACCCAACCCTAGTTTTAACTTTTTTAGGTCTTACGTAAAAGCGGTGGCGGAGTAAGACTTGGTAAACAATGGTGTTGACAGCCTTGTTTACCGTATGCATTGTGTGTGAACGGCAAACCCTCCCGTCAACGTTGTAATAGCTAGCTATTCTGTATTTCACAAAAGTACATTTTCTCAAATATGTGTTTGTCATTGTCTTGGCACTTTTTGTCATATAGTGATGCATTCAAACAAGATGGTGACATGGCGGGTGTATTTGACAACAGAAGAAAAGAGCCGTATGTTCATATGCCAGGTGGTTAATGACTCTTCAAAAAGGAGCCTTTACTATTGTTGGTCTCGCATCAGACATACTACTAAAGAAACAGCCAGAGGATGAATAAGAGTTTTGCCAGTGTGCTTCAGTGATGTCTATTTGATGGACATTTCCACTGCCGGATCTTGTGACTGTCACCCATTACTGTAGATAGCTAGAGCCAGTCTGCCCGTGCTTTTCTATTTCCTTTCTGCATATATACTATATACAGTATATGAATATCTGACATATGCTGACAACACTTTAAACACAGCAACTGCTGATATTCTGTTGGTTGTTGTCTCCTTCTCAAGGAACGATAATGGAGGTTTTTTTATTGTGTCTTCTCTGGGCACACTGCTCATCTTTCCACACACCTCCTCTTCCCACGGTCTCTTCTAGAGTTGAAGGACGACTTCTGAATTAATTTGCACACAAAATCTCAATCCAATTTGGGAATGTAGTGATGAGAAAATAGAAATGCAAAACGGCGGTCCTCTTTCAGTCATACTGAACAGTATCTGGCCATTATCTGAAAAGCGTGCCTGCGTGCGTGTGTGTGTGCGTGAGTGCCTATGTGTGTGTGTGTGCACCCATGTTTGAGTCTAATGCATAATGCCAATGTTCATACATTGACCTCATCACTGAGGTCATCAGCGTACCGATGTGATATCTGGTACATACACATACAGTAATAACATCATGTACTGAATTTGCCTCATCAAGTCTTCAGTGTTCTTTGTGCATGGTATACCGGTATTCTAATTTCAAGACATCTTCAGTCTCATCTCCATATACTGAGTTATTTTGGGCAGCAATTTCACGATTTTGTCTTTGTCCATGCAAGTCAGTTCCATGAGAGATGAGCACACGCTACAGACTTGTTGGCCACCGTTGGAAATAGCACACTGGGTCACCATTTCTAGGTTGTGTTGTTAAATGGGTTTCATAAATAAACAAGTAAATAAATAAACAACAGCGGATAGATACCAAGAGCAGATAAACAAAGCCCAGAGAATACAGGTAGTTGGTTGCTCCTCATTTGTGACCCACGGTCCTCATATTTACCTGTGCTGGTGTAAGCATACGCTGATTGTGTGAGAAACACTAGACCATGATGACACCATTATCTCCCTAGCCCTCCTACACGAGCCCCTTTATCTAAATGCAAATGACAAAGTCTTTAATTTGTACTCCAAGGACACCCGCCCACCCACCACACATGGACAATCGAAGACAGCCGTTTCCTACAGCGTAAACATGTCATGGGATGTACTCATTGACACGCCATTGTTATGCCTGGGAGAGAGCCTCACATGTTTCTCTCTGAGGACAAAAAAACCCAAACACTCGTCATCAGCCTATAGCACAATATGGCAGTCGCTAGACACTGTAGTTCTAGAATGTGCAAATGGCAGAGAAGAAATCAAACAGCTTCTTTCCCTTTGAGTTGCCAGTGGTGGCTTTGTGGCAGCATGAAATAGCAAAGAGACATCTTGCAGGCAGCAGTTATTCTGTACTCCCAAAATTTCAACTTGCTATTCATAAAACATGGACACTATGACTTGTTATGTGTGATATTTGACTTGTGTAATACTGATGGTGTATTTAATTTTTACAGACATTCCAATATTGTTTTTTTTCACTGAAGGTGTGATTTTTCTCGTTAGATCTCTGGGTAGCTTTGTTCAAGGTTTATTTCACTACTCCATTAACAATAACAGATGGTATTGCCAACTCTAATTTCTTTCTCTCTCCATCTCATCCTTTCTAATTGGTATAGGAACTTGGTGTGAGTTAAACGTGGATGAGTGCGACTCCAACCCGTGTCAGCACAATGGCCGATGCGTGGACGGTCCCAGTGGTTACCAGTGTGTGTGTCCGAGGGGCTTTACGGGGCTGCACTGCGAAACCAACATCGACGACTGCCTGTCAGCCCCATGTGCCCACGGCAGGTAACTGACACGTCTCTGTGACTAACTATGCATTCAATTCAGATAGATCATTGTAGTCCGTGAAGGATTTCCGATTGCGGTATTGACTAACAAGATTAATAGGTCACTGGTCATTTATCTTGATGCATATTTTAACCGTGTTCACCACTACAGCTGCGTGGACGGCAACGGAACCTTCCACTGTGACTGTGAGCTTGGCTGGAGTGGCTACACGTGCGAAACCGATATCGACGTAAGTCCCTCGCAGCACACCTCAAAAACGCAAGGCTAATGATCAGTGAGAACTTACTACGTGTCAGGTCGACTGACTAACTGTCTTTTACTATCCACATTCTGAGCAGCTGCTGAGGCGAGATATGTGGCTTGTGGCTTTCTTTTGAATAGAAGTGCAGTAAAGAACGGTAGACTGGGCTGTGCTGGCTGAGCTTAGCTGGCATCCAGTGTTGCCAGATTTGTCTGATCAAAATCCGCCCAAAAGGTTCTCGAAACCCGCCAAAATGTGCTAAATTCTGCCCAATTTCAATAAATTGCATTGGTTTCTATGGGCACAAAACTGCTTAAAAAAACGGCAAATGGCCCTGTTTTCCCGCTTTTACCTGCTGACGGCCATCCCAAGTAGTCCAATTGGGCGGCAACCGCCCAATCTGGCAACACTGCTGGCAACATGACTCACTCCTCAGACTGTGATTCATCACACACCTTTTTACCTGCAGCCGTGATTGACTACGTCTCTTGACAAGTAAAAGGGCCCCTAAAGCTCAGAGTAAGTGCCTCTGCGTGGCATTGACTGAAAAGAGAATATGTCAATTTCCATTCTCAATCCACTATTGGGATTCCACTGTATTTAGTTCTCAGCAGTTCTCGAAAATCAGCAAGGACACAAGGGCTCTTTTTTTCACCGGAATAAAAGGTGCTAAAAATACACATATGGTACTTTGCTGTGCCCTCCACATTCTTTAGATACCTCTTTTACATTTTCATAGCATAAAAATGTAGGTCTTTTTAATAATGGTGTATTTGTCCTCTCATGAACAATAATGTGAGCAAATACTTTTAAGTCTAAGTTTGTTTTAATCCCATCTTTATGCCATTTATTTCTGATATTACATATTTAGACCTTTCATCTGAAGCCACGGGGTTGTAGCTGTCCTGCTACATATCCAATATGGGATTGGCTTGCAATGACAAGCACGTTGTCAGCAGCTCCGACTGCCTTTGGTGTCACTGGAAGGTGTTGCGGCATTGATAAAAGGTGGAGGTTCTGTTGTCCAAGCTAATCCCAGTTACACCTCTGTCAGCGTGGCGACTGTCTCAGAATGACTGAAGATTTTGGTTATCCTTCCGGCGATGCTGGATATGCCGCCCAATGTTATGCCCAAATGTCAAGTTTGGTCCGAAAATAAGATTAGGTGTGTCAACATGTGTAATGTTTCACTTGTTGTCACAAACATTTTGCAGACCCATTTTTCCTCTTAAAGTGATACTGTCCCATTTTTGGAAATAGGCTCATATTACACCTCCCCTTGAGTTAAATAATTGAGTTTTACCTTTCTCTTGTACTTCCTGTCGTTCTCTGAGTACGGCAGTGTAAATTTTACCTCCAAGCTAGCAGTTAACATTGAGTCCTATGAGACCAGTTAGCCGCCAGCTGGTCTCATAGGACTCAATGTTAACTGCTAGCATGGAGGTAAAATTTGAGAACGATTGAAAGTACAAGAGAAAGGTATATCTCAATTATTTAACTCATGGGGAGGTGTAATATGAGCCTATTTCCAAAAATGGGACAGTATCACTTTATGTCCTAAGATGCATCCCGCAAGCCAGTAAAATGGTTCCCAATCTATTTGTGCATAAGATGCCGTTGTGGTGTACATTCTACCGTATATACTGGGTTTATTGTTGAATGTAGGCTCAGTATACTGTACAACACCCAAAAGATTGCCTCCATTGTGAAGGGCATGCTCATTTGTCCTTGTACCGTCCCCGGAAACATTGCTGAAAACAAAAGAGATGGAAATGCACATGCATGGCACAAACAAATCTCTCGTGTGAATGCTTGTGATGGCATGGAGACCTTCTACTTTCACACTGATTCATTACTGGTGTGTGGTGTGATTGAGCCCCAGAAACCCCAGGTACAGTAGATCAGGCATCTGACACCTTGAAAGGAGACTCAGAAGTGTTTTCTTCCTGGGAAAAGTCAAGAGTTACACACACACACACACACACACACACACGCAAGCATGCACGCATGCACACACACGCACGCACACACACACACACACACACACACACACACACACACACACACACACACACACACACACACACACACACACACACACACACACACACACACACACATGCCCCAGGTGTTTCAGATCAGCATCTTGTTAATTTGGGCACATGACAGTTCCACAGACTGAATCTTTCATAAATTCTTTTTTTTTTTGCACACAATACAGTATGAAATGAGAATTGCCATGGTTGAAGAAGTGCATGTTACATGCCGCAGTAAATTGAGAATTGAAATTAAAAAATGCGCTGAAGTAGACAGGTATCTGTTTATCATTGTTGAAGACGTACATATTTCTGTCTAGACATTTTGACCGTGGCCTGGGATGAACAGTACTCGGCGGCGATGACTAAGCTATGCCGGTGGGTTTATTTGTGATGATGCCTTCAAATCCTGAAGGTTTGCAGGAGGCTTGAATACTTAACTTTGACATCAATCGAGTTTTATTTTGCCTACTTTTTTATTTTTCCTTCTTTTTTATTTTGCCTACTAGGAGTGCAGGTCCAGGCCGTGTTTGAATGGAGGATCTTGTGTGGACCTGACTGATAAATACGCCTGCTTTTGCCTGGATGGATACGCCGGGAAGAACTGCGAAGTCGACATCGACGTATGTCAGCGCAACGCATCTCTGTGCTTCAACGGAGGCACATGTGTGGACGGGCCCGGTTCCAATTTCACCTGCAGGTCAGTGTGTATACGGGTAGATGACGGATAGGCAGCAAAAAACATTTTTTTCACAAAACATTGTTTATGAGGGAAAAAAGTATATGTCTACGTAGTGCAGCAATTAATCTTTCAAAAAATCAAAGTGGTCACAATGTTGGTCTATTCATTGATTATTTATTTACGTTGATAAAGCAATTTGCTGAAAATGTGTCCTTTGGTGTGACGTTAAGAAATAAATATATTAAGTAATGTAGAAATGGCTTGATGGAGTTTTATGAACATTGTTACACTCTTCATATTTATTGCAATTTTTTAAAGTCTTAATTTCATGAGAAATTACCATTTAAGTATTTTTTTTCCCATTAGAAGTGAGATTATTAGAAACCTTTGAGGAAAAACAGGGATATCTTTCTTTTAAATGTTCAAAATTGTCAGAATTTATACTAACTTTTCAGGGACGATAATTTGTTCTTCCCTAATGCAATATTCAGTGTTTATCAAACATATTGTTTAGCTCAAACAAATATTTGAGCGTTTTATAACATGTCACACCGTAGGACATTCATGTCACGCTAAAGGACAGAAATGCAAATTGAGCCAGAAACAAATATATCAACATGATTATTTTGTTTTTTTGATCATAATATAATGTTGTAGTCAATATGGACCTACACTTTACACTTATAAGTCTTTGAATCGTCGATTATCAGCCTATCGTAACTCTTAATGACAGCCATGCGGTCATTGAATGTAACCTGCAGAGCTCATAAGACTCATACTGAAGGGTGACCTTGGCATGACCATCACACTTTTGTAGGTATGCTATGACTGTCACACCATTGAACCTGTAGTGTGTAGTGGCCAGTGCCTGTTTGGTATCTCAAGCTGGACAGCACATTTATGCTGTATATTGAGCTCTCCACAGCATACTTTATTCATCTATACTCCTCTATATACTCTCTCAATGATCTTTCCTTCACTGTTACCGTTATATTTTATGGTTTCAAAGCACCATTAATGACATTTTATATCATTTGACAGTATCTAAAATCAACAGCAAATATTCATCAACAATGCATCAAAGTATAAATTCCAAAGGCCAATAAAGGAATAAGTAATTTGAATACACAACATTTATCTAGTCAAACAACAAAACAAAAAAATATGTACTACCAGTTGTTTTAAAAGCTATTTCTCAAATATCTAGTCCCTTGGTGTGACCTGTTTGTCCTTTGGTGTGATACTCCAAAGTGTCACACCATAGGACTTTTACCATCACACCATAGGACTTTTACCATCACACCATAGGACTTTTGAGCTTTTGAGTTAATTTAAAGCCATGTCGTTGCCAACTGAAATACAATTTCACCTTTAGTAAGATGCATTTTCATACATCTACATAAGAAAAAAATATGAAAAATATACACTATTGTCAAAATGTATTTTATGGCTGTCACACCAAAGGACTACAAAACTAATACATCTTGTGGTAGCAAAACATAATTGATTGACTGAAGAACTCTGAGAGAAAAATCTAAAATCCACCCTTGCCATTGGCTTCTTAAGGGTCTAAAGTCACAATTTATGTACCGCTGGAGCTTCAACAATAGATAATTATCCACAGAATTAACCAAAAAAATGATGTCACACCACAGGACATTATTTTCTGCGACAAAGTTTCACAAGTCCATACGGTCTCAGAAAAACAGGAAAAAAATTAAGCATTGCCACTTGCTAAAATAAAAACCTTGAAAAACATGCCAGGGTTGTTTAGACAAATGACTGAGCTTTGATTATTTATTTAAAAATGTTTTAATATGGAGAATAGAGCTGGGCGGTATACCGTTAAAAAAACGTGATCTCGGTTTCACCTACACAAGGTTCTCTTTTTGATGAGAGACGGTTTTGTTGTTGTTGTTGTTCATACTTGGTTATGTGCGAACTTCATACTTCGTTTCACACTTCATTTCAACTCTGCTTTATAAGTCCACTGTTGCTTTTCTACTAGGAAATGTCAACACAATTTAAGATGTTGATTGAAGCAATACAAATAATTGGTTAATCACGCTAAAGAAGAAGAAGCTGGTGAGAGTGAAGCATAGCCTAGGAGAACCCACATGGCATGGATGAATTAACTTAGCCTTTTATTTAACTTTGTGAGATCAAATGTAAGCTATTCTAATAGGCTACAACAGTTCTCAGATTCTTAACTATATTTAATTACCATCCCAACTGTGTGTGCAGGACTGCTGTTAAGGCTGAGTTTTGCCATTGAGGCTAATTTAGCCTAGCTTACAAAATGCAATGGGCAGACAAGATACATTGCAAGATACATTGCTGTTTGAAATGATTTGGGAGCAAAATAGGAGCGAAATACATCGCCATATGACACAAACTACCTGACAAAATACATTCTACGTTAGATTTGGCCTTTAATTCAAAGAAAATATTCACACAATGTCAAGTAAATCCGTTTGTTTTCGTGTATCTTCAGTCTGCTCCGTTTCTGTCCCACTCGCTAGTCAAGCGCTGCGCAAGCGCTACATGCGGTCCTAGTGATCAGTGTTGCCAGGTGTACAACGAGAACTAAGCAATTAGTGTTGCCAGGTGTAGAACAAGAAATATGCCGTTTTGGGCTGTCTTGGAAAAAAAGCCAAAAACAGCTGCTTATAATAATTTATTAACCCTTTTTACTTGAAAGGGAACTTAAAGTGCTGGGTAGGGAAATATAAACTATAAATTATAAAAATATTATTGAAATGAAAAATTGATAAAATAGAAATGGAGATTAAATTCATGATTTTATCTCATTTTTAAATTTAATTTCAGTTTTTTTCGTCCGAAAGATTAAGATTTGGGGGGAAATCGCCGCTTATCAAAAAAACGTGCAGAAAACCGTGATATCAATTTTCATAAAGAAAACCGTGATGCAAATTTTTTCCAAAACCGCCCAGCCCTACTATGGAGAACCAGGCTTGCCTCAGTCACACCATAGGACAAATGTGACATTTGACTCAAAATTAAGTATACTTATTTAAGCTCTGGATTTATTACACATTACTTTTTCACAACAACGACATTAGTTTAATCATTTAAAGCATTGACAATTTTGAAAGCATGAATTTACTTAATTTTAAGAGCCTGCGACAGCAAAATTTACACGTCACGTCATCTACCCATACATAGTTGATATCCTCGCTTTATAAGATGCTAAAAGTAACCTTTGAGGATAATATATATGAAACAGTTCTTGACACCAAAGGAGATGCATCTGAGAGTACTGTTCTGCTCATTCCATTGGTCAGAATACGTAAATAGATGCCAAGGGCGAGTGCAATTTGCCTTGCCAATGTCCCTTTAGGCCTCCATTCAATGAAGTGTCACAGGATTGATTGATGCATCACAGCTGATGGACAGGCAATATAATTCAACTATCCATCTGCAAAAACATGCCTATAGGTGTTTATGTTTACAGCGTACCAAACCAAGAGTGTTCTTCTCTGTTGCCTTTTTCTCAATGATAGTCTGAAATGAAGGGGGCACACGTGGTGTTTAAGCTGAGGTGTTGCAGGAGACTCAGTAAAGGCAACAAAGGGAAGAAGTTCCAGTATACTCCGGTATGCACTGCGCAGGCAAGCACTAATTACTGTAATTCAGTGGTTTTCAACCTTTTTTGAGACAAGGTACACCTTTTCGAGAACAAAATGCCAAGGCAAACCATCAATTGTAAATGTTAACTTAAAATAACCCCCTATTGCCTATCTTAACAATGTACAGTCTTTTTAAAAACAATTTTTCACGGCACACCAGATGATCTCTGGTGGCGCACTAGTGTTCCCTGGCACAGTGGTTGAAAAACACTGCTGTAGTTAATAAGACCATGCCACCAAATCTTGCACAAGCGAATTAAGCCATGTGTGTACATTACAAGTCCTATATTTGGTGACTTGAAGTGTGAAGTTTAAAATTCGTATTGAGGAAATCACCTTGATTAAACGTAGAGATTGCAACCTTAGATGGCAAGCCTGCGAGGTTAAGTGTAACAAGAGAGTCCAAATAAAGCTAGTGGCTAATTAGTGAGATTGACCACATTTTTTTTTATCCGGTGTGGCATTTTGCAGCATTAAATACCAGTGCCAAATGTCGAGCTGCGCAGTTACTGCCTCTGGTAAGGCCACCGGGGCACTGTATTAATCAGTGTGTTGAGGACATCACATCCGAACACAGATGAACTTAAATAATGTGTTGCACTATGAGGAGAGAGAGAGAGAGAGAGAGAGAGAGAGAGAGAGAGAGAGAGAGAGAGAGAGAGAGCGAGAGAGAGAGGAAGTACTAAAATGGCCTGACATATAGAGAGAGAGAGAGAGAGAGAGAGGGAGGGCGGGAGGGAGAGAGAGTAAATTGGATAGCTCTTTTATGTCTGTTTGACAGACTGTATCATGAAAATCTCTGTTTATTCTGTGATCAATTTTGCATATATACAAAGCTGTGCATAGTTGTATGCGTGTGTGTGTGTGTACTCTACAGCAGTGTTTCCCAACCAGGGGTACGTGTACCCCTAGGGGTACGCGAGCACACTGCAGGGGGTACTTGGAAAAATGTGATTTTAGCAAATGCATGGAGCATAGTAACACTGGGATAGAGAACGCAATATAGAACATGAGTTAGGGGGTACTCATGGCACAGCAAAAAGGCTTAGGGGGTACATGAGACAAAAAAGGTTGGGAAACACTGCTCTACGGTATAGTGCAGATACGGCAGCCAGGCTTAAGCAATAGCCATATTTGGGTATTCGATCATGGCACAGTGATCTGCTCCATCTGTGATGTATGTTAGCTCTTTGCAGTGTATATCTTTGTATTGAAATCTTATCTCCCGAATCCATGCAGCAAATCAGTGGGAAGATGAAACTGCAAATGGAGTCAGTGGGTGTAGCATCAGCACCACTTGAAATCAGTGCCTACAGCCATGTATGCAATGCATTCAACATGCAGCGCAGTGCAGCGTGGACAATTATGAATAGGGGATTGTAAAACAGAGAAATGTGGTCAGTGGAAAATGCATTTTTTATTGGATTGATTTTTTTCTCAAATGGAAAACAAATGCTCTGGTTGCACCCGGTATTAGGGTGCACTCTGCCACTAGCTTATACCACCGGCGACTCATTTGGTAATGGATACAAGCGCACGCCTCGGCCAGAGCGGCAGGAAGAAATGTGCTTCAATCAATTTTGTATTAGGCTCCCATATTTTGCATAACAGTGCTGAATTGCCCCAGATTGGATGATGATTCGTGGATTTGATAGCCACTCAACTGCCTCCGGGGAAAAGTGCGGCCCTCTCTTTAAATTGCATTTCAATTATCTAACTGGGTAACAGCTAAGAGCTCTCCCCCTATCTCCGCACGGAGTGTAATTTCACCAAGACGCGTCCTCAAGTAACAAACAAATTAGACACAATTATCAGCAAAAGGGCTCTACATTAAAGCGTGTGTTTGTATTTACGTTGACGACATTCTCGACGTGTGGATCTTGAATGTTGAATGAGTGTGGTGTGTGCTGAATGGTGTCATCAAGCCTCTCAGTGCTGCAGGCGAAACAAATGTTGAGCAAATGTTCCCATCATAATAACCACATAACATTATTTATGTGTTAGGATAATGTTTCATGGCTTGGCAGTGCATGCTTTTGCTGGGAGTGCTCAGATGCTTTACGACACCAGTAACGGTTATTGGGACCAAGCCCCCACCATGCGCAAAAGTCTGTTCAATCCATTCATGTTGGTTTTATGTAGAATATAGAATGGCAGTTGGTTAACATACAGTATAATTATGGTGCCTTTCATTCCCACCATCATAGATAGCACTTTGGGAATTTACGTTCCGTATATGGTCTGTCTGACCTGCCATTTGGATATGAAGTATATGGTAGTAAGTATTAAGTGTATTCCATCTTTTAAGTCTAGATTTATCTTTCCCATATGGTAAATGGCAAGTGTGATTTTTATAGGCCGCCACATGGGCAGGGTTCCATATTGGCAGAGTTCAGATTTATTCCAGCGAAACCTGAATGTGATTCAGACACGGGGCAGGTGGCTCGAGACAATTTGTCAGTGAATAAGTGAATTATAACAGCAATTATCACGTCACACTGGCCAATACTCTTCTGTGGTAATAATATAATTTTCAGCTGCTGTGCATGCCTACTGTACAAAAAACCTGCATGCCATAAGTACAAAATGATGAAAGCGAAAGCCCAACTGGGAAACTACAACTCCCATTGTCATTGTGACACAGCACTCCACACCACACAAGTGTTCACTGCACACTACACATAACAAAATTGCATTTATGCTTCAGTTATGATATTCAATTGAAGTGATGAAGCGGTTTAACACTTCCATTCCAGATGTCCACTTGGGTTCGTTGGGGATTTCTGCGAGGTGGATTTCAACGAGTGCTGCTCTGACCCTTGTCAGAACGGGGCTGTTTGCCAGGACCTACCCAATGGATACCACTGCCACTGTAGACCCGGTAAGCAAGCAAGGCCCTCTTCTCCCCTTAACCCTTGTAAGGTGTTCGGGTCATTTTGACCCGTTTTCAGTTTTTGGCTTGAGAAAAATAGTCAGTTATTATTTTCCACACTGAGATTCACTGGCTTTGGCTCATTTTCAGTGAGGAACATGAATCTGACAAAAAAAATAGTGACCCCCTTGCTAACCCCCCCTGCATATTTCTATTACACAGAAGGTGTTCCCAGGTCATTTTGACCCGTATCACTTTGGGGGGCTTAAACATCAACATTTTCTAAACTCTCTGATACAACAGTACAGTGCTCACATGTTGAGTAGACAAGACAGAGGGTGAAGTATGTGGAAAAAGGAGTGCAGATATTGTTTGGTCCTTCAGTTGTGCATCAATGTTTCAACCTTGCGCGATAAGAGCACTAGTGGTTCAATTCGAGAGCTTGGATTGAGTTTACTCACTTTCTTCACTGTCTCCTTATCTTTCTCTCTCTGTATCTCCCACTCTCAAAAACATAAATAAACAAAAATTCACAGCCAGGGTGAGGGGAACATGAGCTGTGATTTTTCCCTTTTGTGTTATTTTTCTATGTGCCCGGGTCAAATTCACCTTCTATGTAACCAAAACACGAACACATTACAAGGGTTAAAAAGAATAACTCACAAGTACCAAATTACACCCAAGGTGCTGGAACGGAGAATGGCTTCAGATAGCAACTGGGCACACACACCGCAGTTGGTTTTTATCACAAGGTTGTTTTGGATGCCGATCATTAACGGCTTGCTCAGTGCTAATGGCATTGGCGTCGTAATGTTGCGTGCCTTGTTTTATGTCTGCCTATAGACCCGGGCAGGGACAGCCCAAGGCAGAATAGCGGCAGCTACCTGAGCCCTTCAAGATAAGAGAGAGGCGCGCCATGACCCTGTGAAGTGGCTCCATATTTATTTACTAAAGTGAAAAAGGCAAATCACACCGAATTAGTCACATCCAACATTGTGTTTATTAGCAGTTTATCTGGCGAGTTTCCACAAAAGGCTGTGATTTAACACGATTTGCTCAGGAACAGTTGGGGGTCGTGCCTGTCTGTCATTGATGACATTTTTGGCTCTTGCATACTTTTTTTTCTCTTTTTTCTTTTTACTTCCGTGTTCTTTGTGATTACCTTTCCACAACACACTGAAAGGCTCTTTTGTTGTGGAGATGAAGGCCGAAGCCAGTTCTCATTTTCTAGATTACCATCCAGCTGGATCCGTCCTACGGTAGCCCCACCATAAAAATACAACCGAGTCAGCACATCACATCAGGAGGCTGTAGTAGTAGCAGCAGCCTTGTTATTACAGCTATGTACTGTTAGGCTAGATTATTACAGCTTTTTACTGTTATACTAGAGGTGAAGTATGGTCGGAGGAAAGGAACTCTGGGCAGGGGAGTAGAAAAGTAAGTACGACTACAAGAAAACATTTCTACTGGTGTAAATCAGAATGCCACCCTGCCAGAACGCTGGACGTCAGTATGGCACAGGGGAGCCATGCTGCCACTTGTCGAAGCAGAGGAGAGCTGTTGTTCACATGTGTGTCGTTCAGGATGTATTTGTCTCTTGACTTATTTATTTCTGTCATATTGCATTATGTTGTTGTAATTACACAGCAGCTATGCTTTCTTCACACCTTGGATGCTCTTGGGGGAGAGGAGTAGAAAGCTTTGGGATTGTGGCGCCGACCATAAAAACATTGTGCTCAGTCAGACGACAACACTGACTTTCTCTTTTTCTGTGAAGCACTGAGATCGATACGGTGTTACACAGCCGGCGATGTTTTAGGAGAAGTGAAGAAGCAGGTGTGACTTTTAAAAGGAGAAATTCCAATGCTAAAAAAAATAAAAAAGTTATTGCAGTGTATATATGGGGATGATTTTTTTCAGAGTATCAGCGTTGGTTATGCCCATATATTGTGTTTTGGTTCTGCCTTCTTTGTTGTCCTTTCTTTTACCCTTTCTTCCTTGTCTGTTTTCATGCCTTCATCCCTCTCTCTCTCTCTTTCTCTCTCTCTCTCTCTCTCTCTCTCTCTCTCTCTCTCTCTCTCTCTCTCTCTCTCTCTCTCTCTCTCTCTCTCTCTCTTTATCTATCACTCTGTCTTTGTTTCCTTGCTCCCCTGTGTTGGGGTGCTTCTTGCCAGTGTACTTGTGCATGCTGATGGCGAGCCAAAGCAAATCACTGTGCTGGAGTTACGATTGATACTCACTTCAGAGCCATGGTGCAGGGCAGGCAAGCGGGGCAGCAGTGTGTGTGTGTGTGTGTGTGTGTGTGTGTGTGTGTGTGTGTGTGTGTGTGTGTGTGTGTGTGTGTGTGTGTGTGTGTGTGTGTGTGTGTGTGTGTGTGTGTGGTTGGGGTTGGGTGTGCTTGTGGAGGTGTGTTTGTGTGTACCATCTGTGTGTGTGTGTGCTTGTGTTTGTGTGTGTGTGTGTGTGTGTGCGTGCGTGCGTGCGTGCGTGCGTGCGTGCGTGCGTGCGTGCGTGTGTGTGTAGAATAGAGTGGGCTGGCAGAGGAATGTTTGTGTGTGTGTTTGCGCACGTGTGTGTGCATCTCCGTACATGCATGTGAGTGTAT
>NC_085880.1:17136027-17166027 GCF_034702125.1 Engraulis encrasicolus | reverse complement strand
GATATCGCTCGTTTAATATTCCTCCCGACATAAAGCGTTTATGGACTGTACTGTGTGCTATTCGTTATTCCACGGGGTTCATTTAATCTTTACATAATAAACTTTTCAAGCAAAGCGTCATTAATTAGAGACCCATGATCTTTCCATCATTAGACATATTCAGATCATCTGAGGCTGGTATGTCAGATCGTTTCGTTTCTTTTTTTTTCTTCTCTATAGCAGTACTACTATTGGCACAATACCAATGAGGTCTCAAAAATCTCATGAATACATCTATGTAGGTCGCTCTCTAAAAACAACCAGTGCCCTAGGTACAGCTATAAATAGCTTCTCATGGCACTCTGCGAAACCTCTTGCTCTCTCTTCGAGCCATCCTGTCTCGTCTCTCTTTTCTACCTGAGAGCTCAAACAACCTGAACAGGAATTTCAAAGGATACAGGAAAACCAGGGGAAGTTAACTTTTTTCCCCCCGCCGGTGTTGTTTTTACTTTTTTTTTACTCTCCCTCTCTCTCTCCTCGTTAACGCGCTCAGAAAATTGTGCTGAGACTGTGGGCTATAGCCTGGACACAGGCACACGCAGCCTTCAACTGACCTGTAGTGGACTGTGTGTAGGTCAGGAAATGTACAATAAATCACTTATTTATGTGCTAAAACAAAAACCCCACATTTTGTAAGGGGGCCTTGTGGAGCTTGTTGGGCTTGTGGAGCTTTTGCACCTGATGTCCTCTGGTGTAGGTCCCTGTGGTAGTAACCAGACGGCCGCACCACACTGACCCTGCTGCCTGTTTCCCTCAACTGATATCACTTAGAGTTCTGAATTTTGATTCTATAAGTAAAGGGGACACCTTCAAAAAAAGTGAGAAATAAAATAAAATAAAAAAAATACCCAGAAGTATTCCATAAGTCTCAGAACAAGGCCCTGCTACGTGTGTGTGTGTGTGTGTGTGTGTGTGTGTGTGTGTGTGTGTGTGTGTGTGTGTGTGTGTGTGTGTGTGTGTGTGTGTGTGTGTGTGTGTGTGTGTGTGTGTGTGTGTGTGTGTGTGTGTGTGTGTGTGCGTGTTAGCGGAACAACAACTTTGATGCTGCCATTTTATCTGCAGTCAAAGCAGCAATGGACAGTGCGGTAATACCAGCTCTATCTGATTTAAAAGTTCAGGTTAAGCAGACGAATGATGCTGTGCAGAACGTGGTGGCTGATGTTGAGCACCTGGGCAAAGTGGTGAACAAAAGCCAAAATAAAGTTGCGTGCGTGCGTGCGTGCGTGCGTGCGTGCGTGCGTGTGCATTGAGCAGCCTCTGTGATTAAAGCCAGCTGCACCATGCAGTGCAGTGGTGCCCTAAGTCAGTGGTTCTCAAAGTGGGAGCCGGGAACGCCTGAAGGGGTGTGAGATGTTGTTAGGTGGACCAAGGCAGGTGCGGAAATGTGTAGCAAAAATTAAAGAGTGTTGAAAAATTCAATAGCGTATGCCAAAAAAACCCGATATTTCTTATTTGTTAAGAACTGTATTATAGTCATCTATTGCATCTTTCAACATTGTAACTATTATCGATGTTGTTTTATACATACCAGTGCACTTACTACCATGTATTCTACACACAATATTGACAATTACAAGTCAAGTCAAGTAGGTTTTATTGTCAATTTCTTTACATGCACTGGTCATACAAAGAATTTGAAATTACATTTCTTGCTTTCCCATACAGACATAGACTAATCTAGGTAAGGACATAGACAGTATAGACATAGACAGTACTTATACATGGACTTAAGACAGTATGGACATAGACAGTGCTCATACAGACATTTAAAGTGCAAGACTGGACAACAGAAGACTTGTAGAGGACATACATTAAGAGGTAATTGTTGTGCTTTTGTGCTTTTCCTAAAAAGTCCTTTATAGTGTTCTGACATAGTAATAGTAGCATTTTGAAGAAAAATAAATATTAAGAAGGTCTGTCAAGTACACCAGCAGCAGTGTGTGTGTGTGTGTGTGCGTGTGTGTGTGTGTGTGTGTGTGTGTGTGTGTGTGTGTGTGTGTGTGTGTGTGTGTGTGTGTGTGTGTGTGTGTGTGTGTGTGTGTGTGTGTGTGTGTGTGTGTGTGTGTGTGTTTAGTGCAGGTAGAAGGTGCGGTGTGCGTCTGTGTGTGTGTTCGTATGTCTGTGTGTGTGTGTGTGTGTGTGTGTGTGTGTGTGTGTGTCAGTGTGTGTATGTTTGGGTTTAGTGCAGAAAGTGCAGTGTGTGTGTGTGTGTGTGTGTGTGTGTGTGTGTGTGTGTGTGTGTGTGTGTGTGTGTGTGTGTGTGTGTGTGTGTGTGTGTGTGTGTGTGTGCGCATGTTTTGAGTTAGTGCAGGTTGAAAGTTCAGTCACAAATATAGTAGTGCAGGTGGAATGTTCAGTCGCAGATATGGTGGTGGGGGATGGGGGGGGGGTTTGTCAGTGGCCTTGCTGGCTGGAGGCTGACAGTGGAGGGAGAGTGGGTTGAGTGTTCAGTATCTTGATCGCTTGGTGCATTGTGCTGCTCGCCAGCCTGGTGGTACGGGAACGGAGGCGCCTGTACCTCTTTCCAGAGGGCAGGAGGCTGAACAGTTTGTGTGCAGGGTGGCTTGTGTCTTTGATGATCATCAGTGCTTTTCGGGTGAGGCGTGTGGTGTAAATGTCCTGCAGGGAGGGGAGTGGTACTCCAATGATCTTCTTCGCTGTGTTCACAACACGCTGGAGTGTCTTCCTGTTTTTCTCCGTGCAGCTTCCTCCCGACACTGTGATGCAGTTGGACACGACGCTCTCTATGGTTCCTCTGTAGAATGTTGTCATGATGGAGGGTGTAGCACTTGCCTTCTTTAGTTTGCGCAGGAAGTAGAGACACTGATGGGCCTTCTTCGCCAGTGATGTAGTGTTGGTGGTCCAAGAGAGGTCGTCGCTGATGTGCACTCCAAGGAACTTGGTGCTGCTCACTCTCTCCACAGCATCGCCGTCGATGGTCAGTGGTGGCAGTTGTTTTTGGACCTTTTGAAAGTTGACAACAATCTCCTTGGTCTTGTTGACATTCAGCAGGAGGTTGTTGTCTTTGCACCATCTGGCCAGCAGGTCTACTTCTTCTCTGTAGTGATTCTCATGCCCCTTGGTGATGAGGCCCACCAGTGTTGTATCATCCGCAAACTTCACTAGATGGTTAGTGCTGTGGGTCGTTGTGCAGTCGTGTGTCAGCAGCGTGAACAGCAGGGGGCTGAGAACACAACCTTGCGGAGCCCCCGTGCTCAGGGTCAGGGTGCTTGATGTGTTATTCCCTACCCGTACTGCTTGTGGTCTTTGCATCAGGAAGTCCAGCAGCCAGTTGCAGAGGGAGGTGCTGAAACCTAGTTTGTCCAGTTTTCTGATGAGTTGTTGTGGTATTATGGTATTGAATGCTGAACTGAAGTCAATGAACAGCATTCTCACATATGAGTCTTTATTGTCCAAGTGGGTGAGGGCTGGATGGAGGGCAGAGCAAATTGCATCCTCCGTGGATCGCTTGGCTCGGTATGCGAACTGGTAGGGGTCCAGGGTGGGGGGTAGGGTGGCTTTGATGTGTGACAGGTAGTGTTGCTGTCGTCAACGACAACGAGGACGACATATCTCAGTCAACGAACATTTTGCAAGCCAATTGTCATGACGAAAACGTTAACTGCTTGACGTTTTTTAAACTATAGGTGACTTAAATGCATGGCCACATGAGGAAATCTTAGAGGAAACGCAACGCAAATACTTGCTGCATGACGATGACTATGACTAAACATTATTGTGGAAATAAAAACCATGACGTGATCCAAAACAAAACAAAAAGAGAAACGAAACATTTGCATGCACCATTGCGCGCCCCACTTCTGAGACTACCGCTGCTTGGATAGACGTTTTCTTCCCGACAAGGCTAAGTAATCTGTGCACAAATACAACGGAGCCCAGACACGTTGACATGCCATTATGTTAAATGCTCATTAATGATACGAAAGTCTTGTTTGTGTGAGAAGTCAGATTTTGTTGAACAGCAGAAAATAATGCATTACCCACGCAGTGAACGCAAGCAAGATTTTTTTCCCGATGCTCCATCTGACCTGTCAATCAGTCCCATCCGTCAATCTTCCATCGCCAATGAATTATTTGACGTTGATGCAGCAACATTGGAAGCCGAACCCCAGAGAAAGAGCGACTTCTGGGCTATAAGAATAATGAAATAGCTAATTGACAACATTCCCATGCAGATGGCGCGAAGTGGCACAATCAACTTATCTTTGAAAACGTAGCCGATAGTGAAACATGAACCCTTTTCCCGTAATGTGTTGTGCGTTATGCGGCTGTCCCATGGGACACGGGGCAATAATAATTTGAATCTGGATTAACCTCCAAAGAAGTATATCGTCGGATTATTGAACGTTTGGAAGACAGGAGCTTCCAAGACGTGCGCGTCTCTCTTCCTCTCTCTCTTCCCCCCCCCCCCCCCCCCCCCCCCTCTCTCTCTTTGTAGCCTACCCCGAGACAGCAACAAGTCCACGTTAACATGAAACTGGTCCGTCATTCTGTCGAATTTCAGTTTAAGCGCATTTAAACAAAGGTTAATATTTATGTTAATTATTGCAGTTATGGGCATGTCACAGCCACCGGCAGCTCTGCGCTTATTGTTAATACATTGTAAGGGACACGTCTTTCAAACTCAAAGTGAACTAACCATTTTATTGAACAAACATAAAATATGTCCATCAATATCATTTTGATAAAGAACAAGATTGCCTGCCTACATTCTCCTTCGCCACAATATGCTGGATTCAAGTTGATGTATAGGCTAAGGCCAGACTTTTTTTTTATTAAGACATTTCATGGTCAAAAACAAAATCCCAGGGCTATAAAAAAAAAGTCCAACGCCTTGCGGCATTGTTGCCGCGATGTAGGGCCTATTGACGAATTAAAATTAGGCCTACTATTACGCATAGCCTACTATCAGTTTTATTATTATTATTATGATGATGATGATGATGATGATGATGATGATTAGGCTAATAATAATGATGCCAATTCGAATGGTGCATAACTGTGTAGGAAGGTGTCCATATTCAGCAGAATACACTAGCCTACATTGTTGACGCAATGCACCTGCTGACGAATTTCATAACACTTCTCCTCTACTCTTACTCCTCCTTCTCATTATTAATAATTCATACATAGGCCTACTTGAACAAAGTTCATTTAATTCTGTTAGTTGTGTTGATATAAGCTTTGTCTGTACACACAACATTCAAATTAGTTTGATTCCTGACCTGCAATTGGTGTAAGGAAACCTGCCACCCCCCCCCCCCCTCTCCTCCCCTCCCTCCCTCCTCCTCCCCTCTCTCCCTCCTCCTCCCCTCCATAACTGAGGTAGCCTACCATGATCATGGTTCTGTCCCACCTCCCATCCTTCACCGTGACTGAAGCACTCTTAGCATGGAACCACTCTGCCACTGTTCTCTTTAACTACTTTTCAGAGCTGTCTCTCACAACCATGAGATCTTGAGAATTTTATCGGAGGCTTGTGCCACAATCATAATGAGTATTGGTTGGACTTGATCTCACTTTGTCATCATAAACTTTATCGAGAGGATGTATAACCAATTGTCTGCCAGGCGGATGGTTCTTCCCTTAGAACCTCTCACCTGCATGACATGTGCAATGCAGCAAGCTAGTTATCAAGTCATGTTACAAGCTAGCTCACAAAGCAATGCATGATGTGCCTAGCAACTTAACAAAAGCCATGAGCTAAAATTGCCACAGGCTGGCTCGCATGGAATACCCACAAAGCTGTCAAGCAAGCACTTTGCTGAGCCATGCCAGTAGGCAGTCAGGTAAGCAACTCAGGCACTGTGGCTGTCCAGCTTTATATACAGGTGAAAGTGTGTCATGTGACCAGAGTGATGAGGAATTTGCAGGTGCAAGCAGTAATTGATTCATGACCTACCAGCCCTTAGTAATCAGGTGCCAGGCACTGATTGAGAGATTGGTTGGGATGAGGCTGCTTGATGTCGGATTTTTTTTTACAAGTTCTCAAAACGTTTCAATGTATCACTTTTGTTATGACACGTTTGTTGTGTTGTGTGACAAACTTTAATATCAACCCAACAAAGTGAAGTTAAATGAATGGATGTTTGAGATTTTTTTCTTTGATGCTAAATGTGCTTGATTTAATCTGGTGGAAATATTTTCCACAATTTTCTTAGGTTAATCCAATAAATCATTTTTGGTTATATCCTCGTTATGGGTACTGCCAACGATGATGCTGTTGTACTGTTTAAGTGGCAAAAAAGCTGTCATTAAATAGAAAAAGGAAAAAAATCATCAATGTCAAATGTGTTCATTGGTGCATCTGCAAGATAATCATTACTTAACAAAAACTAGACTGCAACTGTAGTCAGTTTTCATCATCATAAATGTATGACAAAAAGCAGGCTATGTAACATTCATTGTGAGGAAAAGTATGTGACATTTTAGTCTAGCCATTGTAGTCAGAGGAACATTTTAGTCTTACTAGCCGACTAAAATGTTAAGACTAAAAGGCCTTGTGACTTGACTAGACTAAAACAAGTAACAACAAAGCTCTCAAAGACAAGACTAGCTAAAGACTAAAAGTCTTGTGACTTGACTAGACTAAAACAACCCAACAAAAAACACTGTCAAAACATGACTAACTAAGACTAAAAATAAAATGTGCTGCCAAAAGCAACACTAGTGACAGGACTAGCCGTTCAAAGCACTTCATGATTATGGGCGTCAGTGCTACAGGACGGTAGTCATTGAAGCATGATGGTGATGATTTCTTCGGCACAGGTATGATGGTAGCAGCTTTGAAAAGTGGTGGGATGACTGCTTGCTCCAGAGAGATGTTAAAGATGTCTGTGAAGACATCCTTCAGCTCTTCTGCACAATCCTTCAACACTCGGCCAGGTATGTTGTCTGGGCCAGCTGCTTTGCGTGGGTTGATGGTGGCCAGTGTCCTCTTCACACTGGCAGAGGACGGGTAAAGGGGTTGATCATGGGGTGGAAGGGGAGTTTTCTGTGGGTGAGTGTCATTTTGTGCTTCAAAGCGGGCAAAGAAACTGTTCAGGTCGTTTAACAGAGAGGTGTTGTTGTCACAGCTCCGTGGTGCAGGCTTATAGTCCGTGATGGCCTGTATGCCCTGTATTACTTTTGGTCATACAGGTAAATTCATTACGTGTCCACACTGCTACTGCTACTGCTGCTTCCCCTTCGTCAGTCGCACTATTGACATTGTTAAGGGCAAATGATTTAATTTAAATTTTGTCACGTAACATTTTCACATACAAATGCAGAAAATGGAATACATTTAGACTTGACATGGCATTGTCAGCCATTGTAAGCAAAAACTGTGAAGTTCAAATCAAGTATCGAGTCCGAGTCAAGTCACAAGTCGTTCCTAATATTGCCAAGTCAAGTCTCAAGTCATCAGTTTGTGACTCAAGTCGAAGTCACAAGTCACAGATCCAAATCACAGCCTGATATGCCTGAGATGTGTCTTCAATAGCTTCTAGAAGGTTGAGAGGGATGACCCTGCTCTTGTAGTAAATGGTAGCTTATTCCACCATTGAGGGACAATGACAGAAAATCATCATTGGATTGAAAAAAAAAACTGAGATGCTAAGGTCACGATAGTCATTACCCTTATATGCAACTGCTTCACAACTCCTCATTATATTAAGAAAAAACACACGTTTTCAATGCAGTAGAATACAAGTTACTTCCTGGGTCTGTAGCGTTAGCAACATAAGGACCTTGCTAAGCTCTCTGAGGAGAAGCGACAGAACAGGGTCACAGCAAACCACCTACCTGCACTACACTTTAAAATGTATGAAACGAATGGAGGAAAAAAAGTGGGTTAGCAGCGCTATAACACAAACTTCACGACTCTCAAAGATACTAAAGCTTTATGAATTGATTATAATTGTGCTGACAGTGTGTAAATGATGAGGGTTGAACTCTTTTGATGTCTTTTTTCCCCTCGTGCAGTCTCTGTGGGGTGGAGCTTGGTGTCATGCTTGTGTCACAACAACAGCCCCTCTGCATATTCATAAGCTGAGCCCTCTCTCTCGCTCCTTATTGAATCATCCTTCAGGGAAGAAAAAAGGAAGAAAAAAAGACTAATTTGCTGAACAGCAAAATGTAAACTGACTAGACCACTTAACAAACTATTCATCCTAATCTAGGTTTGCAAATATGCAGGAGCTGTGACACAGCTTGTTAAAGTCTCTTGCATACCAAACAGGAACATCTCATCACTCTTATGTATATTTCATTATCCCTGTGCACCAGGAGAGCCAATACATCTGACAGCTCCCATAACTGGCGTAGTTACTTGCGGTGACATTGCAGGTTTTTGATGGTCCTGGTGGTGCTGGGCTGGCGTGATTCGACTGTATTGCCAGCCACTCAATTCCCGTCACTGCGGCGGTAGGGGGGTTGCGAGACCAGAGGCGATTCTAGGGTAAGTTGGGGCCCAAAGCCCAAAATTGAAAAGAATGAACATTCTGTACAAATCGCCACTAATTTAGTTTAAAGTCTTAGCTGTTATTCACCATCTATAGGCTTGGGGGCCCCAAGCGGCTGCCTGCTTAGCCTGGTGACAAGATGTGCCTCTGTGCGAGACAGATAGTCTAACCCGGAGCTGAAATAGCCGCCGCACTCTTTTGAAGGTGCGGTGAGTGATGTTCTCCACACTAGGCCGTCCTAACTGGCTCACGTCCCTCTCTTTTCTGATTGACTTCACCCCCTTCCTCCCTCCATCCTTCCACCTCCTCTCTCCCTGTGCCTGCCTCTACCACCACCTCCCTTCTCCCTGCGCCTCCCCTCTCCCCTTGCCCTCAACTCCTCTCTTCGCTCTCCTCCACCTCCCCTCTCCTCCGCCTCCACCTTCTCTCTCTTTGCCTCCCCACGCCTCCCCTCTTCCGTCGCCCTCAACCACCATTCTCCTTTCCCTGGGACTTCCCTCTCCTCTGTTCCTTCTCCTCGACCTCTTCTCTCCCTGCTGTGCCTGCCTCCTCCTCCCCTCTCCCCGCCCCTGCCTCTGTCTCCTCCTCCTCCACAAGGGAGCCCCTGTATGGATCGGCTGTTGAGGGCATCAGGATGATGTATTTTTTCAGGGAGGGAAATAAGCCAAATTGATTGACCACACGTCTGCTTTGTTGAGCAGGCCGTCAGGCTGTAACTGGACGTGGGCCAGCAAAGAGAAAAACAACCGCAGCAGCAGCAGCCGCAGCAGCCGCAGCCCACCACCTCCTCCTCCTCCACCTCGTCCTTCAATACACTATCCCCTCCTCCAATACACTCCCACCTCCTCCACCACCTCTTCCAATACACCTCCACCATGCCCTCCACCAATATACCACCACCACCACCTCCAATACACCTCCACCACCTCCTCCTCCACCTCCTCCTCCTCCTCCTCCTCTGTCTCCACCTCGTCCTTCAATACACCACCACAACCTCCACTACACCACCACCAGCTCCACCACCTCCCCCTCCACCTCCTCCTCCTCCTCCACCTCCTTCGCCTCCACCTCGTCCTTTAATACACCACCCCTTCCTCCAATACACTCCCACCTCCTCCACCACCTCCAATACACCTCTACCACCTCCACCACCTCCTCCTCCTCCTCCACCTCGTCCTTCAATACACTACCCCCTCCTCCAATACACTCTCACCTCCTCCACCTCCAATACGCCTCCACCACCCCCTCCACCAATATTTTATACCACCTTCTCCAATAGACCACCCCTCCTCCTCTACCCACTCCACCTCATTCTCCACTACACCACCTCCACCTCCTTCTCCATCTCCTGCTTCTGCATCACCTGCAATACACCACTGACACCTCCTTTTCCAATATGCCACCTCCACCTAGTCCAATACACCTACACCATCTCCTTTAATACACCTCCTTCTCCAATACACCACCCCCTCCTCCCCCACCTCCTCTAAAACACCTCCTCCAATACACTACCTCCACCTCCTTCTCCACCTCCTGCTCCTGCACCTCCTGCACCTCCTGCAACACACCACCTATACCTCCTTCTCCACCTCCATCACCTCCTCCTCCACCTACTCCAATATACCTCCTCAAATACACCACCACCACCACCTCCACCTCCCCCTTCACCTCTTTCAATACACCACTTACACCACCTCCTCCTCCTCATCCTCATCCTCCACCTCCTCCTCCTCATCCTCCTCCTCCACCTCCTCCTCCTCATCCTCCACCTCCTCCTCCTCCTCCAATGTACCACCCTGGCTGCCGCCTCCACTCAGAGTCAGTGGCATACAATAAATGGGATTGCGAGGTTGTCATCAGATTCAGGAGATGTTTTTGTCACTGCGGTTGGGAGAAGGAAAAACTATCGTGTATAGGCTGCGGTGGCCTGTCACTTCACCTGGCCTTATACACGCGGCAGAAAAAGTGGAAATCCTTGTTCTCTGAGATGTGTAGGGCTAGTAGTGAGGAACATGCAGTGGTGTTGTATCGAGCGAGAGCTATTTCAGATGGCATTTCTCATTCAGCCATGAATACTGCGCTAGAGGGGGAGAAATGTCAGGCTAGCTAGCCAACAACTCAACATCATCCTCCCTCTCATCACCCACTTTTCACTCTCACTCTCATTCTTTCTCTTTCTCTTTCTCTCTCTCTCTCTCTCTCTCTCTCTCTCTCTCTATATATGTCTCTCTCGCAGCCCCTACGCTCTCTCTCCCTCCTCCTCTCTCTCTCTTTTCCTGTCACCCCCTGTCATCTTTCTCCCATTTCCCCTCCTTTCTCTTTTGTTCTGTATCTTCCTCTTCATCTTCCCCTCTTGCTCTCCCCCTGTTTCTCTTACCCTTTCCCATCTCATCTTTCTCTCATGTTGTTCCCCTCTCTCTCCATTACACCGCTGTCCCCTTCTCTGTTTTGTTCTCTTCTCTCCCCTAACACTCTCTTAGCCTGGTTCCTACCAGACCTCTGTGTGTGTGTGTGTGTGTGTGTGTGTGTGTGTGTGTGTGTGTGTGTGTGTGTGTGTGTGTGTGTGTGTGTGTGTGTGTGTGTGTGTGTGTGTGTGTGTGTGTGTGTGTGTGTGTGTGTGTGTGTAGCTCTGGAGCCCCCTGGTGGAGCTCAAACACACACGGAGGTCTGGGAGACTGTAGCAGGATTCCATTTCTCCATTCAAAAAATAACCACAGTATTTATTGCTTCAATATCAATGCAGCTCGCATTGTGGAGTCACAGGACATATTATAGACTATATTGACCCTAAAGAGATCATCAGAAAACGTTTTTGAAGGAATTTGTTGATATTGACACAATAAATGCTGCGATTTTGTTTTTTTTAACATGAGAAACGGAATCCTGCTACAGTCTCCCAGATCTAGTAGTGGAGCTCATGAAGCTGCATGGAACTGCAGGTTGGGCAAGAGCCAGGCAAACACTCTCCCTCTCCCACCCTCTACTCACACACCACCGTCCTCAATCATTCAGCCATTGGTTTAGTAGTGGCCTATCACTGAGCAGGGGAGTTGTAGAATGGGGATTGGACGCCAGACCCTGCAGGCCCCAGCTATCAACTAAGGCCACCACGAGTAAAGCATTATTTGATTGCACCTGTGCTAATTTGGCCCACTCCTCTTCTCGCTACTTCACACTTGAAATGTGTGTGTGTGTGTGTGTGTGTGTGTGTGTGTGTGTGTGTGTGTGTGTGTGTGTGTGTGTGTGTGTGTGTGTGTGTGTGTGTGTGTGTGTGTGTGCGTGTGTGTGTGTGTGTGTGTGTCCTCATTACGGTGTCATCCTCTGGCCTGTTGCTAGTTAGCCATGCAGATGAGATGAGCAACTCAAGGCAGCAGTTTGCATGTCTAATTAATGAGCAATTCCAGCCTAGCCAAATCAAACCCTAAATATGCCCTCTCTCCTTGAAATCTCTCTCTCTCTCTCTCTCTCTCTCTCTCTCTCTCTCTCTCTCTCTCTCTCTCTCTCTCTCTCTCTCTCTCTCTCTCTCTCTCCCTCCCTCTCACTCTCTCTCTCTCTCTCTCTCTCTCCCTCGTTGATGTCTGGCCACTTTAGTGGTTCCTACCCCCCTCTCTCTCTCTCTCTCTCTCTCTCTCTCTCTCTCTCTCTCTCTCTCTCTCTCTCTCTCTCTCTCTCTCTCTCTCTCTCTCTCATTGACGACTTGCTACTTTAAAGGTACCTACATCTTTCTATGACTCACTCACTCTATCTCGCTCTCATTTTAGTCTTTCCACTTTAGTGGTAAGTGGTACCTGCATCACGGTACATGGTATCCGCTTCTTCCATCTGCACCTAATGTAAAACAAAATGTCTCCAAGGAATCCAAAACTCTGGACTATTTCTTCTGTGATGTAGAAAAATAAAACAAAAGATTGTCACCAGGGCAGTATATTATTTCACTGCTCACTTTCTCCAGGAGTCTGTCTGCAGTGCAAAGGGAAAAGGGAAGAGGCAGAGAGAGAGCTGGAGGCTGGAGACTGGCAAAGCCCAAATGAAAGTTGGTGCTCATGATAAAAAAAATATATAGAACAGAAGACGAAGCAGAAGCAGTGGCACCGGCAGGGGGGGACAAAGGGGTCTGTTGTACTGGGCCCAGGCAAAGGTGGGGGCCCAGAATTAGTTCCCTCATTACATTGCATGTATTGATGGGAAGGCCCTTTCCTACGATTTTGTCCCAGGCCCGGACAAAGCTGTCAGCGTCGGGCGGCCCTGAGTAGACGAAGCAGGAGTAGAAAGAGCCCGTGCAGGAGAGAGAGAGAGTGGAACTATGCACTAATTACTGATCCCCGTACAGTACCTCCTGGCTGTCGCTGCAGACTGCATCAAAGCCTACATCAGACCAAACAAGGCTTTAAAATTAATGAATGGCTTTGTCTCTGATGGGTAATTTTCCATCATCAGCATAAGCAGGGGCTCAGCTGCAGCGGAGAGAGGGAGAGGTGGGGGTGGTGGTGGTGGAGGTGGGTATGGGCGAGAGGTGGGGGGGTGGGGGGGGGGTGGGGGGTGGGCTAGATAGTGCAGCCTCAGTCACAATTCATTCAATTCTCATTAATTCCTGAGATCACAGCCTACCCCTGCCCCCGATAATTCTCCCATCTCCGCTCGAGACGCTGGCTGCCCGAGCAGGTATTGGTCGTATCGAACTACAGCGCGCAGTGGACGGATTTATGTCTTTCTGCGGGATCCAAACGACAAAGAGTAAATGCAGCATGCTGATTAGTATATTGCGCCGCTTGACTGATGGGCTGTTTATTGTCGACGTGCTTCGACACATTTTATACCTTGTCGTAAAAGCAGCAGGTTTTGTCTGATGTCACACGCAGGCCTACAGTATTGGGGAAAATCAGGAACAGTTTTACTATGAGGCATTGACCTGGACTGCAGCAACCAGGGGAGGATCTAGCAGTTTTGGGGCCCTAGGCAAAATACAAACATGGGGCCCTCAAAAGTCATTCTTAAAACACATTCTTAAAATAAGGGTCATCAATTGGCATGGAAGGAGCGAGTGTGCTATTTTAGTGTTTAGTCTCGTATATATATCTTCGATTACTTTACATAAGTGACGAATTAAGATCAGGCCTACAGAACTTTTTTGTGTGTTTATCACAACTGATATGATAGTTGGGGGGCCCTATGGAGGGCGGATTTGGTCGGGGTCCTACAGTAGGCAATTGCCTAGGTTTGCCTAATGTGAAGTCCGCCTCTGGCAGCAGCAGCGTCTAATCAGCATAAGAGAACTCCTGGCTGCCTTGCCCAGTGCAGTGCAGTGAACGGCTTCCTTACCCCCTCTCTCCTTCCTTTGCATCTGTCCAAATTAAATGTTGCAGTGCCGGATGAAATACCCCACATGTGTTTATATTATGAGTAAACCTGTAATTGTGATTGCCTGTAAAAACACATTTTGAATAAATATGTTGCAAATTTGTTAATTAGGAGGATACTCTTAATTAGCGGATCATTAAGCTAGCTCTGGAAGATAAACAAGCCAGCAGGATCCTAATTGGGTGGTGCGTACAGTAGTTCACTGTGTGAGTGGCCGCACATGGTTTTCTTTTTGCTGTGGCTGCCGGGCCAGCCCTGCCTGAAACATTTCAAGATTTTATCCACTTACAAATGGTCCGCAACGCAACGCGAGGCTTTCATTTGTTAGAGTATATACGTGTGTGTGTCTGCTGCTTACCATTCCAGTCGTGTAGACGCAATGCTATTTGCACCGAACAGGGCCTGTTCTTTATAAGCTATAAAACTGTCATTTCAAACAGATTGTTTGCTCTCCAATCAGATCAAGCTATTTGGTTTATTGCACGGTGGAGGTGATTATAAGAATGAGTGCCATTGTATAAGATCTCAATTTTGTCTTTGACATGTCAGTGAAAGTCTCAAAACAATGCAGAGATGGAAGTAGGCCTACCCTATTCTGAAATGCCTTGTGAAATGTCTTCATATGTCGATGATTTCTATTCAGACCTGTCTGGTGAGTCACACAGAAGCTCTGTCAAAAAAAAGGAACCGCTTTTGTATGCAAACAATCTTGGCGGGAATTGGCTTTTAAGGCGAACCAAGTGAGCCGCTTACTGAGCTCCCCCACACTGTTTTGCCTCATTTCCGATGCATGTTGCAGTAAAACACACAGGACACAAAACATGAAACAGGATCGCATTGTGTAGGAGTCACTGCGTAGGACTCGCTTTTCTTTTTCCAGCGAGCAAAAAAAATAGACTCAAACAAAATGAGGCACTCATTAACCATGACCCAGTAGTGCCTAGCTGCCTAGCTCCTCGCTCGCTCGACAAAATTGGGCAAGTCTGCTGATTAAGTCTGCTAAGTTGTCTGCGTCACTGCCCCCAGCCAAGCTGGAAGCTGCTGGGGCATCTCTCAGCAAAAATGTCCCACAATTACGTGCTAACATGGGCGCCAGGCAGACAGACTGGGTTATCACTACTTACAATGAGCCATGTAATAAACCTCCCTCTTAGCCCGCTACTCCTCTCTCTCTCGCTGCCTGTAGCGCCAGAGGCACTTACATGCTTCACAGCTCCTGGGGAAGCCATAGGGTTTGCACACTGATGAGCCGTAACGCAGGTAGACTTAGCGGCTTTTTTCCCCCAAACAGACAGCTCAAGCAACGCTTGGGAACGGAGGGAGGGGTGCATACGGCTACTCAGTGTGAAAATGTGAATATCACTGCGTATCTGCATACGATTTTCATAAATGTCGTTTTGGAGGCAGGAACGGGTGTGGAATGTTTACTCATGGGTGTCTTGTGTGCTACTGCTGCTGTGAAGGTTTTGTATTAAAGGTGCACTGTGTAGTATTTAAAGTGGTCTGTAGTGTTTTGTGTAATAAATGACAGCGGGAACAAGCGTGAGTTTCAGCATTTAGTTAACGTTCTTCAAGAGCATAAACAAATCAGAGTCTCCTAGCAACATACAGTAAATGGAGACAAATCCTGTATCAGAATAAGAGTTCAGGACACAACATTTCCCCCTTTCTTTAAAAGAGAAGTAACCCATACACGTCTCAGACTACTGGAGAATGTCAAGTATCACTCAAGTAACCAGAGACATGTTTCACTAACTTATTCTTGGTAATAGTCTACTTGCCAGCCCATAGGGCCCTATAGTGAACCCGGAAATGTTTGGTACCCCAAAGTTTTTTGATGGAAATGTATAGTATAGGTCCCCAGTACATAGAAACTGCCGGATGCTACTTTGTAAATGTTGAGCAATTTTTTTAATTAGCATAATTAGCATAAATTAACATAATCGCCTTCATGGCCTTATTACAGGATCAGTTTGGCCAATCTACACAATCTTGGTGTGGTTTTGGGGGTTTTGGAGGATGCTGAATTCATTTGTGACATTTTTAAATGCCTGTCAGATTCAAAATGCCTCTTAATGTCAAGGGTAGACACATTTTATGCCTTTATCGGCTGATTTTGGCAAAGTTTTTGGGTAATTTACATACCATAAACCTTACTTATTTCAATTATTTCTACCCATGGCCCTACTATATAAAGTAGATGAGCTACATATATTGCCAAAGACATAGAATTAAGGTAGAGACTTGAGGTGCTGTAGTACAGTGGATGTGGAAAGTGAGTGAGGTCCTTATTTTCAGGAGTTTATTTTATGCAATCATATATGAAACATTTCATGGTTTGTGCTAACTTCAGTTAGGTATTTTAGTTTGAGGATCACTTTTTTTTCTCCTCACTTTTTGAGAGGGGGGGGGGGCACTATTGCATATTTTTATTAGCATAATTAGCATAAATTAGCATAAGCGCCCTTATGGCCTTATTACATGATCAGTTTGGCTACTCAATAGGATCTACTCAAACCTGGTGTGGTTTTGGGGGTTTTGGAGGATGCTGAAGTCACTAGTGACTTTTATAAAATGCCTGCCAGGTTCACAATTCCAGTCCATATCAAGGGGGGGACTTGATCAGCTGATTTTGGCAATATATTTGGTGAAATACACACCTATTTTTCACCAAATGTAGAGAATAGAATGAATAGATAATAGATGATAATGCAGGTCAAGTGCCATTCAAAATGTGCAAAGCCACTGTACAGAATTGTTTTATCACAATAAGAGAAAAAGCTAATTAAACTAAAAGAATAAAATAACAATAAACAAAGTAATTATAGCAATATAATTTCTTAGAGCATATATTACAAATTTTATTGGAACACCATGTAACAAGGGTGCAATGATGGGAAATTGTTCTCTATAAAAGAAGTATGACCTAAACCAAGAGAGTAAAGGTAAAGCCCCTTTGATGCCTACGTATGATACGTAGATGTATATCAATTACAACAGTAAGAACACCTACAACACAATTACTCACAACTTGGGCTGGTTGCTATGCTAGCCAGCATCCGTAACTATGACACTGTATACATAGCTTCTCTACAGAGCCATCATCATCATCCTCATTGTCTTCATCTGTTATGGTCTCTTCTTCATAACAAGCAGATGTGATCCAACTTGCATTAGGGTGCTGACCAGAAGCATCTGGTAGCATATGTTGAAGACAATGTTGTTGAAAGAGCCAATTCTGTGAGCTATGAACGCTGGGGTGATGAAGCAATCTACCCATAGCCGGTCCATGAGCCAGGCCTGATTTAAGATTGAGGTCATACCTCCATAAGCAGTCCCTATGAGCTCCTCCAGGCCAGTTAAATTAATCATATGACCGCATGAGCCAATGAATGACAGGAGGGTCTGCATCATCCCAGGTCTCCGTATGACTGATCATTGTTGTGGATCACGCCATTTGATCTGACAGACAATCATGTACAGCCTCATTTTTAAAAATCCTGTATGTTACTGTAGCTCATGTCAAGGTTCTTAAGTGAGTATCTAGGTAGGTATGAAATGGTACTAATAACTATATGTCCTTGCTGACTTGAAATGTCCTGAGTTTACTGAGTAGGTTAAGTAGGTTTTTTAAATATCAAGTCCACGTGCTGTGAGAAAGACAGGGAGGTGTCCATTTCGGTGCCTAGGTATCTAAAAACTTCCACTTACTCCACTGTCTTCCCTTGGATGGAGAGTGGCTGGAACAGAGTTGATGCCTTGTCTCTGCCCCCAGCTCCTTTGTCTTTGAGACATTCAGCTCAAAGGAAAGTTCTACAAAAGTTTGGTGCTGGTTGTCAACTACCTCCAGATAGCGATTTGGAGCATCAGGGACAGACATATGTGCCACCAAGTCAATGTCATGAGCATATTTACCCCATTGAAAAATACTTGCTGTGGTCTGTCCAGAAATTTTTTTTTTAATACACTGGGTAAGTGCTGGATGGATCTGAAGGTTGGAGAGCTGCTGGAGGAGTGTGTCAATATGCACAGTGTTGAATGCAGAGGAGAAGTCTGTGAACAGGATCCTGGTGTGTGGGTGTATTGAGTCCAGGTTCCTGGCTACTCTGTCCAGAAGTGAGAGGCTTGCATTCTCCACACCAGCATTCCCTGTAGGCGAACTGGTGTGGATCCAGCTGGTCTGACACCATAGAGGAAAGAAGGCCACACATCAATCTCTCCATACACTTGCACAGCACAGATGTTAATGCCACTGGTCCTGGCGATTTTTAGCAGTTGACTTCTTTGGGATGGGGATGATGGTGGATTCTCTCCATTGGTCAGGGGTCCAGGAGATGCTGAAACAGTGTGGTGAGAACACCACTCAGCTGGATGAAGAATTCTTTCAGTTCCCATTTGTCCCAGTCATTGAGTGAGATGGATACAGAAGCACTGGATAAAACCATGAAGCCCAAGATACACAAAGAGGATGAGGAGGGACAATGTTATGAGAAAACTCTAACTCACTCACCCCAGACTCCACAACCCTCCACCACATTATCAGTGGGCAGGTGGCAGATGTAAAGGTCAATGTGGAAGATGCAGTGGAAATTGGACAAAGACATGACCCGGTGGGATTTCATGCAAGCATCTAAAAAAAAATTTGTGACAATGAAAATAAAGACAAAAGAAAGATCATATATGCATGGTTTGCTCAACTGCTGATGGCATGAACCCAGAGAAAAGTAAAGTTGTCTACAGTCTTTGACTATGAGCTGAATCCTGTCCCAGTTTCAATCAGGGATGAAAATGGATGCCTAAGGAAGGGCAACAAGTCTACCATTGTCCAGCGCGTATTGATTTCTTCTCAGCTTTCCTCACCTCATCCTTACATGTTGCAATATACCTAACCAATAACAACAGGTTACAAGAATCAAGGGGATCATGATGAAGAAGAGACCATACAGATCAAGACGTCACTGTCTTCATCTTTTATGGTCTCTTCTTCACCATGATCCCCTTGATTCTGATGATGATGATGATGACTATGATGATGATGGCTCTGTAGAGAAGCTATGTATACAGTGTCATAGTAACGGATGCTGGCTAGCATAGCAACCAGCCCTAGTTCTGAGTAATTGTGTTGTTTGTGTTCTTACTGTTGTAACTGATATATGTCTACGTATCATATGTAGGCATCAAAGGGGCTTTACCTTTACTCTCTTGGTTTAGGTCATACCTCTTTGATAGAGAACAATGTCCCATCATTGCACCCTTGTTACATGGTGTTCCAATAAAATGTGTAATGTATGCTCTAAGAAATTATATTACTATAATTACTTTGTTTATTGTTATTTTATTCTTTTAGTTTAATTTGCTTTTTCTCTTATTGTGATTACATTTTTTCTGTACAGTGGCTTTGCCCATTTTGAATGGCACTTGACCTGCATTATCATCTATTATCTATTTATTCTATTCTCTACATTTGGTGAAAAATAGGTGTGTATTTCACCAAATATATTGCCAAAATCAGCTTATCAAGTCCCCCCCTTGATATGGACTGGAATTGTGAACCTGGCAGGCATTTTATAAAAGTCACTAGTGACTTCAGCATCCTCCAAAACCCCCAAAACCACACCAGGTTTGAGTAGGATTGAGGGGCGGTGGTGGCTCAGGTGGTAGAGGAGCCTGTTCGGTAACCCAAAGGTTGCAGGTTCGAGACCCGCTCTACCTGACTCCATCAGTGTGTCCTTGAGCAAGATACTTAACCCTAAGTTGCTCCTGGTGGCAGGGTGGTACCCTGCGTGGCAGCCACGGTCACCGGTGTGTGAATGTGAATGTGAATGGGTGAATGTGAGGCATAAATGTAAAGCGCTTTGAGTGCTCGCAGGAGTGGAAAGGCGCTATATAAATGCAGTCCATTCCATTCCATAGATTGGCCAAACTGATCATGCAATAAGGCCATAAGGGCGCTTATGCTAATTTATGCTAATTATGCTAATAAAAATACACATGCAATAGTGCCCGCCCCTCCAAAAAGTGAGAAAAAAACCAAGTGATCCTCAAACTAAAATACCTAACTGAAGTTAGCACAAACCATAAAATGTTTCATATATGATTGCATAAAATAAACTCCTGAAAATCAGGACCTCACTCACTTTCCACATCTGCTGTACTACAGCCCCTCAAGTCTCTACCTTAATTATATGTCTTTGGCAATAGATGCAGCTCATCTACTTTATATAGTAGGGCCATGAGTAGAAATAATTGAAATAAGTAAGGTTTATGGTATGTAAATTACCCAAAAACGTTGCCAAAATCAGCTGATGAAGGCATAAAATGTGTCTACCCTTGACATTAAGAGGCATTTCGAATCTGACAGGCATTTAAAAATGTCACAAATGAATTCAGCATCCTCCAAAACCCCCAAAACCACACCAAGATTGTGTAGATTGGTCAAACTGATCCTGTAATAAGGTCATAAAGGCGATTATGTTAATTTATGCTAATTATGTTAATAAAAAAAATTGCTCAACATTTACAAAGTAGCATCCGGCAGTTTCTATGTACTGGGGACCTATACTATACATTTCCATCAAAAAACTTTGGGGTACCAAACATTTCCGGGTCCCCTATCCTGGCAAGTAGACTATAAGTATTAGGAGAGAATGAAATACTTCAGGAATAACAGCATGGTAATGAAAACTAACCATTACGATTAAGAACATCACTTGAATGTTAACACAATTGCATAGGTAAACATAAGTAAAGTGAATTGGCATGAGTAACTTAACTGAACTGGTAATTCACTGGAGGTAACCTGGAAGGTAAGTAAAGGTTAATAACAAAATGCATAACAGTAGGCAGTCCACATTTAAGTGTCCACATTTAAGTGACATAGTCTTTCAGCCAAGTAGGCTGGCGGATTTCTCGCATGGGCCTGGGTTCTGGGGTATGGTTGTTTGAATCAGTGTCCTCATCCACAGGCTGTGGATTTGGTGTGGTGTCATGGAACTTGGTGAGGTGGGAGGCGTTCCATGTATTACCATTGCTCAGCTTGTATGTGCTCTCACCAACTTTTTCACTGATGGTAAGAGGATCGCTGAACTTCCTGTGACCCTTAGGCACATGTAGTGGATTTTTCACACGCACTCTGTCCCCTTTTTGAAAAGCAGGAGGCTTGGCGCCACGCTTGGCGTCGGTGTAGGCCTTCATTTTCGCCTGGCGCTGGCTAACTCTGTGACGGATGTCAGCGTCCTTGGGAGCAGGCGGAGGAGAGGACGGAGGAGGTAACACAGACAGCTTTGTGCGCATGGGACGACCACAGAGGAGCTGGAAAGGTGAAGTCCCAGTTGTGGCGTGGGGTGTAGCGCGGTAGACGTGTAAAAAGTCTGTGACAACTGGCTTCCATGGCTTGTGCTGTTGTATGGCCAGCTGGATTGTTTGCTTGAGCACACGGTTGAATCTCTCAATTTGCCCATTGGCAGCAGGGTAGTAGAGAGAGGAGCGGTTGTGTGTAATATTTCTCTCTTGCAGGAAAGCGGCGAATGCAGCAGAGGTAAATTGAACACCGTTGTCTGTCACAATGCTCAGGGGGTTGCCATGGCGACTGAACACCGTGGACAGGAAAGTGAGAACAGTGTCAGTGGTAATGTTCGATGTGAATGAAACCTCTGGCCACTTGCTATAGTAGTCAGTGAGTGTAATTGCATACCTGCAGGCTGGGGAAGCAATTTCAAATGGACCAACAATGTCCATCGCAACTTTCTGCCATGGACCGTCTGGCAGAGGCACTGGTTGCAGCGGAGCTGGACGTGGCTTTGCTGTTTTGTCATTCAGCGGGCACAATTCACAGCCACGGAGGGCATTGAGTACCTCCATGTCCATACTTGGCCACCAGTACAGTTCACGTAGGCGTTGCTTTGTCCGGAGCACCCCTTGGTGGGACTCGTGTGCAATGGAGATCAGGTCTTGTCGTAATGCAGTAGGTACAACCAGGCGAAACTGGTTGCGAAACACGAACTGGTCCTTGACGCAGAACTCATTGCGGAGCTTGTAGTATTGCAGGAGGTCAGGGTCGAGACCTTTGGGTTTGGCAGGCCATCCACGCGATATCTGGAGCCGGAGTTTGGTGATCTCGGGGCACGAGGAGCAGGCAGAGTCAAGGTCAGCAGCGGACAGTGTAGTACGAGCATCAGAGAGGAGAGCAACCATCTCAGGGTCAGTGTCGTCCTCAGAGTCGGAAGATGCAGCAGGTAGAGGAAGGCGGGACATGCAGTCAGCTGGAGCGTTTTCGGCACCTGGGCGGTAGATGATGTCGTAGTTGTAGCACATCAGACGCGCAGACCATCTTGACACACGGAGACCGGCGCGGCCGACCCCTTTGGTAGTCAGTAGGGTCGTCAACGCCTGGTGGTCGGTTCGCAGGGTAAAGCGTCGTCCCCAGAGGTAAGTACGCCATCGCTCGACAGCCCACACACATGCAAGGGCTTCCTTTTCAACTGTGGCATATTTGCGTTCGGCAGCAGACAGAGTTCGGGACGCATACGCCACAGTCCTTTCGACGTCGTCTGGGCCCACTTGTGAAAGCACACCTCCTAGGCCGTAGTCGGAGGCGTCTGTAGACACGATTGTAGGCAGTGTAGGGTCAAACAAAGCTAGAGCCTGACTGCCAATCAGCATTCTCTTGACAGTGTCGAAGCTAGCTTGTGCCTCAGCAGTCCATTGAAAAGCACTGTCAGGCCCTCTCAGGCATGCTCGCATTGGTTCCACCACAGTGGCATGGTTCTGCAGGAACTTGGAGTGCCATGAGAGCAGTCCGAGGAAGGAGCGCAGAGTTGAGGCGTCGGTAGGTGCAGGTGCGTCAGCGATGGCCTGAATGCTCTCAGGGTCAGGGTGTAGTCCATCCACTGACACGACGTGTCCCAGGAACGGCAGTTTGGGCTGGCGGAAGCGGCACTTGTCGTTGTTCAGTTGTAGGCCAGCAGTTTTCAGCCGTTGCAGCACAGCAGCTAAAGCCTTGTCGTGAGCAGGCATGTCGCATCCATGCATGACGATGTCATCCAGATAGCACTGCACCCCCGGCAGGCCATCCAGAATAACGCTCATCATTTTCTGGAAAGCGGCAGGAGCTGAAGCAAGCCCGTATGGCAAACGGCAGTAGCGGAACAGGCCTTCATGGGTAATAAAGGCAGTTAGGTCACGGCTCTGTTCATGTAGTGGCATCTGGTGGTACGCACTAGCCAGGTCAATTGTAGAGAAGACGGCAGCACCCTTTAAGCTGGACAGCAGATCATCCATGTGAGGCAGTGGGTGTGCGTCAATGATCACCGCCTTGTTTGGTTCACGCAGATCAGTGCACATGCGTATTTTGCCTGACTTTTTTTGTATGACAACAATTGGTGACACCCAGGGTGAAGCATCAATGCGCTCAATTACGCCTGCTGCCAGTAGGTTGCGCAGTTCCTCTGTCACTGCATCTCGAACAGACAGAGGCAGGCGGCGGAGCTTTTGGCGCACTGGTTTGACGGTGTCATCAATTTTCACCAGGTGAACAAAGTTCTTTGCACAGCCGATGATGGGTGGCGTAGGTGTAGGTGTGGCAGTGGCACATTCCAGCACAGGCGCAGGGGCAGTAGGAGGCAAGACTCTGTTGTGCTGGATGCGCACCTGTAGTGACGCCATGAGGTCTCGCCCAAGCAGTGGAGTTCCGTTTGTCACAATGTAGAATGTGCATGCAACTGTGCGGCCATGTAGGGACACATTCGCGGACATGCAGCCAAGAACAGGGATGTGTGTTTTTGAATAAGACACAAGCCTGACTTTGGGCTGAGTCAGCTGAACGTGGTTGAAGTGGCGCACATAGAGGCTTTGTGGCAGAATGGAGACAGAAGACCCAGAGTCCACGACTAAGTCAACTGTGCATGGCTGTGACAGTTCGGTTGCAATCTCCACAGTGCATGTAATTTTAGCAGTTGGGTTGGCAGAATTTTCTGTGTAAAGCACCAAGACCTCAGGAAGCTCTACTTCACGCACCTCCTGTGTATTTGGCTGAGCAGAGCGGCAAACTTTAGCAAAGTGTCCAATCTTTTTGCATTGTTTACATGTAGCTGTGATCGCAGGGCAGTTGGGTGCATTGGCTAAATGAGCATTGGAGCCGCAGCGGTAGCAGGTTGCTTGTTTACGTTTAGCAGAGCCGTTGGCGCCTGCAGCATTCGACTGGCGCCCTCTCCCCTTGCGTTGGGAAGTTTGCTGCACGGCTTGCACGGGGACCGTACGGGCACCGCTGATGCTCTTGGCATGGTCCACAGCCGATTCAATTTGTGTAGCTATTGTGATAGCTTTGTCCAAAGTAAACTCAGCATCTAAGCCTAACAACAGTCTCTCACGAATTCTTGGGTTGCACACATGTTCAATCAATTGGTCGCGAATATGTTCATCTGCCTTCGCGCCAAAATCGCAAGTTGAAGCAAGGTCTCGCAACGCAGCAACATACTGTAGTATCGATTCATGAGAAGCCTGAGCCCGTTTACGGAATGCATGGCGCTCGGCAACTGTGTTAGTCTTTGGATTAAAGTACTTTTCCAATGCAGCCAAAGCAGTGTCATATGTAATACCTGTGTCCGGTAGGGAGTAAAAGATTCTCTGTCCCTCCGAGCCGAGGCAGTGTAGCAGTATGGCCCTCTTCCTTGCAACCGGCCATTCCTGACCAGTCGCATTGATCACGAGCAGGTAGTTTTCGAAGATTTTCTTCCACGTTTTAAAAGGCATTGCAGGCTCACCCGGGCATTGTAAGAAGAAGGTCGGGAAGGGAACGTTAGCAGCCGTCATCTTTGCAGAAAAAGTAGTTGAATCTCGTCGCCAATTTTGTAGTGTTTTGTGTAATAAATGACAGCGGGAACAAGCGTGAGTTTCAGCATTTAGTTAACGTTCTTCAAGAGCATAAACAAATCAGAGTCTCCTAGCAACATACAGTAAATGGAGACAAATCCTGTATCAGAATAAGAGTTCAGGACACAACAAGTTCATTTTCAGACTCCATGCTACCCATTCACAAATGTTACATTTTAAACAAAAACTTACCACCACCATCAAATTCTAAGTAGGTTATTCAATATGACTGAGAACATTGCACTTTACATTAAAAGGGGAATCTTCTCCATGGTCTGCCATTTTGAATTTCCAGAAATAGACATTTTTAGCTGAAAAACTGACTGTGGTTTGGTCATATTAGTAAATATCGGTTTGTCATTCAGAAAATATTCATGAAAATATCAAATTTGCCAATAGGCAGCACATTTCGAATGAGCTGCATAGTTGCAATACCTACTCTGGCTACCCTACACCACCATCTTACACGGTGCATCTTTAAGAACCTGCTTTATAGAATGGTGCAATATGAGGAGGAGCATCCCGTAATGTTCTTGGATTCCCAGTGGTTGTTGTTGGTGGTGGTGGTGGATTCCCAGTGGGGTCGGTGATGCTGCTGGAAAGTCAATGGGATGATAATGTTAATCAGCGTGAAAAGGCTGTATGTCAAAGCATGGAGGTCATCATGGGAAACACACACACACACACTTGCACGCACGCACGCACACGCACACGCACACACACACACACACACACACACACACACACACACACACACACACACACACACACACACACACACACACACACACACACACACACACACACACTGTACAGCATTACCACAAAATCTGGCTCAAATGAGTTATTCAGCCCTCCGGTTAACTCTTAACTCATGGGGTCAAATCCATGACAAGAAGGTCATGTGCAGAACAGGCTTACATGTCTAATTTCACAGCATAATACTGTCACACATGCCTCTTAAAGTTTAATTACAATTTAATTATTTAGCATGTTATTATAGCAGATAGCTATGTGACGCTCCTACAAGACTCTTGTCTGATATACAAAATGAAAGACTGTATTAAAAGTGTGAATATGAAGCGCCTTTAGCCGGAAATGTTCCGGAATAGTCTGCTTTCTTATCTGTCTGTGGCTAATGTTCATCCACCCGGCCACGCATCAGCCTGGTCATCAGTGAATCATCCACCTGTAACGTAATCATCATGCCCCACCCTTGTCATTCTTGCCTGATTATCATCGACGTTCAAATCTCTTCGAGACTTGGTCTGACCAAGAGCATAACAATTAACATTTCCCAAACGGCACGGTTGACCCGCCTCCCTTGGTTTGCTTATGGTTGTTTGATTCCAGACAAAGTGGAACACAGAAAGTACTTGCATTGCTCTTGATCTGATTAGTTGCAACGCTGAAAGTGTTGCGTCACTAGGAGGGCACAGCCTGGCTACTGTCATTCAGCCCAGCATTCCCAACAATTGTGCACTCCCATTCACAAACAGACATTGTGGTTGGTGCTAAAGCCTTTTGGCAAAAGAGTAAAGCAGACATTGAAGACCAGATCAGCAGCTGCCTTATCAAAGCAGCAAAAGCTGTCATCTCTAGTCACCCCTACAGGCTGGATGCGGAACTACAAAGAACAGGCCGGCTGCTCAAAACAAAGTGTGGTTGCAGGCCACTATTGTCCATGACAGATATCATGGTTTGAATCAAAAGCTGTGAGAGACCAGCAGCCTATTTTAAAGGGCATCGACACACACATTGGCAGTTTTTGTGTGGCCTCAGGCCCACCTGCAAGGACAATGGAAAGGTTTCTCTACTCCATGTTCACAGCTTTGTCCAGGAATGAATCAAACTCTTTCTCTCTTTCTCTCTTTCTCTCTTTCTATCTTTCTCTCTTTCTATCTTTCTCTCTTTCTGTCTCTGTCTGTCTCTGTCTCTCTCTTTCTGTCTCTGTCTGTCTCTGTCTCTGTCTCTCTCTCTCTCTCTCTCTCTCTCTCTCTCTCTCTCTCTCTCTCTCTCTCTCTCTCTCTCTCCTTAACTGTCTGTCTTATCATTGCCTTGAACAACTGGACCGTGCTGAACTGTTGAACTGGTATTTCACCCACTTTGCTGAACATTGCAGGGCCTATGGTGATCTCCGAGGACTTGTAGGACAGGGTTCATTCAAAGGGGAACTTTAATTACCTACGATCTTCAAAGCTCGCCATTTCCGGCCTATTTTTTACTACAGCTGAATTGTGAGAACATATGGTACTACCGCAATATAAGGATGCTGTGTCATAGATGCAAAATAGAATAAGCATAGCTATCTGCCATACCATGTGGTGCACAGGCGATTAAAAAAAAGTTCAGCTCTGCTTTACCGTATTTAGAATACATTAATTGGGCGGCTAGAAAATAATTAAATATATTTCAAACAGGTTTTATAACTGAAGAAAGCATATGGAATGCAGGTGGTGGGCCTAATATCAGGCTTTCAACACCAGTTAATGAGCGACTAGTTTGTAGTCGTTTGACAATGCTGACAATCTGCCCCAGTAATGTTTTACTGTATGTTCCACATCTGAATAAAGGACTTTTAATTAAATAATTGTTATATTAGATGTTCATGTTCTTTGTACATTCTCATTCACCAAGGCCATTTTTGAGTCTATCTGTAAGTAACTTTCTTTGAGCTTTAAGATATAACCTCTTTGAGTTTGAAAACGTAACAACTCCCTTGAGCTTCCGACATTTAACATCGGACATATTTATCATCGGACAAATGTTATCGGACATAGTATGCTGTACATCACCCAGAACTGACAACACTTCCTGTATGAGAAGTGAAATGTTTTCAAGCTCAAAGAAGAGGTGCAGCTTAGTTGTTTACATTACATCACACTTAGCTGATGCTTTTTTACCCAAAGCCACTTACAGTTATCATTTTTCAGGGTATTGGTCCCTGAAGCAATATGGGCTTAGTTAGATGACTTGCTCAAGGTCACTTCAGCCATGGATGGAGGTGTAGGGAGAGGTCAGGTTTGTGGGATTTGAACCTACAACCCACAGATTGAAAGACCAACTCCCAAACTACTAGTCCACAGCAGCCTAGTTGTTCACAGCTAAACTCTTTGTTTAACCCATTGTAGCCTGGAGACACATATACGCTGCATTCAGATTCTTGACATTTGAGAGATTTTTATTACAAATGTTGGTATGTTAGAGCTGAATGTAGAGTAGAGTAGAGTAGAGTAGAGTAACTTTATTAATCCCCAGGGGGAAATTCAGGTATCCAGTAGCTTACATAAATACACAAATAAACTAATGCCCACATGGACATTTCAAGACACAAATAACACAGGAATAGTCAGGGAGGGGAAAATAAAAATAAAAATAGTAAAGATAAAGAATGTGAAAAAGTAATATGTAAAAAATGTAAAAAAGGTAATTGAATGAACACATTATAATGCAAAATGAGGGGCCTAGTTTTTAAATGCAACTTTTTTCATGTTTGTATGTGCTTCCGAGTTTGAGATATTTAGGATTTAATAGGCAGAGGGCACCCTTTCCCAAAAAAGGGCTTAGGCTAAAATGGGATAGTAAATGTTCTTGTTATCGTCCTTAGGAACAGACGGCAGCTATGTGAGCTACTCGGGGAACTCGTACCTGGAGTTTCCAGGTGTGGCCCTGGGTACCGCCAGCACCCTGACCGTGAGGTTCGAGACCCGGCAGGCCGACGGCACTCTGCTATACACAGACCAAGGCAACGATGCCAGCGCCTTCTTCTTCATCAAGCTCTACATTCGTGAAGGTCGGCTACAGGTAAATACTATCGCTCTGGGCTGCTTTCTAATGATTGCTGCGTAAGACTGCTTCTTCTTAGCTGCGTTTTTTTGTGCAAAAGGCATCTAAGGTTGAATAATATTGTGTGGTGTGTACAGACATGGGCATGAATACTGAGGTGAACAAATAACGATGCGGTATACATCATACTATGAGAGAATTTATGTGGAATGTATGCGATATATACAGTACATAATGCATTCTGCATAATTAGTTTATTCAACTTGCAATGGATGCAAAGTTGTAAACATTTCTTTTAAGTCGGCGAGATTAGAGCAGGCTAACCTTCAGCGTCTTCAAAGAGCGTTTGTGGGCATGCTAGATAACGCGCATGCAGCCATAGATAAACATCAACGTGTGTGCCGACTTCAAGTCGGCCAGCTGCTTTGAACGGCCGCGCTCTTAGGTCCTGAAAGCACTCGATTCATCTAAAGCGCTTCAGTTACAGTTGTTGTGATGCTGTGGTTGATGGTATGAATCAGGTGTAGAAAAGGGTTTTTTTGTATTTAAAGTGGTGAAAATGTGTCCCATGTGGACTCAGGTGTTTTTTAACTGTGGTAGGACGTTGTGGGACATTTGAATGTTCCACAGTCATGGTCACAGTTGTGTGTGTATGTGTGTATGTGTGTGTGTGCGTGTGTATGCGTGTATGTGTGTTGTTGGTCTGTGTATGTGTGATGGTAAACAAGGCTTATTTGCTTTTATAGTACATACTGTAGTGTCAATGAGATCCAGCACTCTGCTGTCTGTTTCGATCAAAAGCTCAGCCATCCTTCTCTGTGTGTGTGTCTTTTTAATTCCTTGTTAGTATGATTTCTCATGCAATCGGGAGGAAGGCGTGCGCCGGATCAATACCTCCATACATGTCTCCGACGGCAACGAGCACCTGGTTCATGTCAGGTGAGCTTATTTCCTCATTTCCTGCGTGTCGCTTCGCTTGAATGACAAAACATCATCAGAGTGTGGCGTGGTCCTCGCTGTATGCTTATTAGCCCTCCCCGCGCCGCCGAGCTCTGTGGGCCTTGCGGTGAGCATCAAACAGCATCTAACAGCATAATGAAATTTTTGCAGAGGTGCACTGGGCAATGCCCCGGAGTAGCTGGCTCCAGTAAAACCAGACAGTAATGGACACAATAACATCCCTCCTGGCTTGTGGGTGTGTTCATTCATCAGTAAAGGGGAAGGGGGGGGCGGCGCCCAGGGGCGGATTAAGATGGCTTTGGGCCCCTAGGCTACAGGTTGCTGTAGGGCCCCACCGTAAGGCTAATTTTGTGTCAAATTGACATCAACAATGTCATAATCATGAACTAGGAATGAAGGATAACATGTCTACCAACTGCTATCAACAGGACACATGCATTTTTCAACATTACACCTGTCACAATTTGATGATTTTTCACTTTTGGCCAATTATCGGCCCCCTTGGCAGATGTGGGGGGCCCTA
>NC_085880.1:17116027-17133527 GCF_034702125.1 Engraulis encrasicolus | reverse complement strand
TGCACTGCTGGTGGTGATGAGAGATAGCTGAGAAGGTGGAGGTGGTGGTGGTGGTGGTAGTGGTGATGGTGGAGGTGGAGGTAGCTAGCTGGTTGGTGAGGAGTGCCCAGCCTGGTATTGGCTGTGCTGCTTAGAGTAGTGGTAGAGGTGGTGATGGTAGTGGTGGTAGTGGAGGTGGTGATGGTAGTGGAGGTGGTGGTGGTAGTGGAGGTGGTGAGAGATGGCCCAGTCTGTGTTGCTGGAGGTGGTGATGGGGGCGGTGCAGAGTGGGCATCTGTGGGTGGTGGTGGAGGTGGTATGGTGGTGGAGGCTGCGCTGCTGCTGGTGGTGGTGGTGGTGATGGTGTCGGTAGAGGCAGGGTGGGCATCTGTGGGCAGACTGCCCTCCAGCTGCAGATAGTTAGCCCAGAATCCGCACTTAGGTAATTATCTTCCCTCCCCTGTTGTTACGAAGGGCAGAATTAGCTTTGGAAGTCTCCCAAGGCGTGAAAACAGCTTTGGAACACTGCGGTCTAAGACACACACACACACTCTCACACACGCACACACACACACACACACACACACACACACACACACACACACACACACACACACACACACACACACACACACACACACACACACACACACACACACACACTCACACAAACGCACACTCACACATATACACAAGGTATCTCAGAAGAGAAGATGACGCACATACAGGTACACAAACACACTCTCTCTCTCTCTCTCTCTCTCTCTCTCTCTCTCTCTCTTTCTTTCTCCCTCTCTCTCTCTCTTTCTTTCTCCCCCCCCCTCTCTCTCTTCTTTCTCCCTCTCTCTCTCTCTCTCTTTTTTTTTTCTTCTCACATATGCAAGTTGTCTCGTACGGGCTGTAGGAAGATAAAGGGGAGGAAGTGTAGTAAGGCCTAGAGAATCCGGTTCCACTCCTCTGCCTCCATTTGTTTTGTTGACTTTTTTATAATAAGAATATTAAATCTGCTCAGTCTCATTCAGCCTTTACCTGGCTGTTTAGGGCTGGATATTGTGCACGCATAAATCTTACACCGAAAACCACATTAGAAGAAGAAGCATCCCGGGATGATAAGAATAAAACAAAAGGTATTACCCCTCAAGTGTGTGCATTACTGAGCTTTAATATTTAATGGACAGTAATTCGGACTGTGATCTAAAGTGCGTAGCTATGTATTTATGCGTTTGCACTCACCGCAATGTTTTACACATAATAGATGTAAAGCTTTGAGTTTTGTGCCTGATACATGACTGGAGAATGGGATGAGAAAGTGAATTTACAACAACAACAAAACACAATCCCTTGTTTGTCTGCTTCTTTTATCTACAAAATTGATTTATGTTTATTTGTTTGAGTACGTTGAGGAATAAACTGTAGTGTACACTTCAGGCTTGGGTTAAGCAATGTAAAGGCACTGATTAAAGGGGTCAAAGCAAACAAAAAAAGGTGACAGCTAAAGAGTTGGTCTCACAGGACTAGACACGCAGGCAGCACAAGAGTACAGTCCACAGACAGTTATTTGGAAATGCTCCGAGGAGGACTGCTGTGTCTACAAGTTAAACGAGCTGAGTAGTGTGAACTGTACTATTGAAGTGAAATCCCACCTATGAAACTCCCATTGTCATTGTGACACAGCACTCCACAGCACACAAGTGCACACTGCACTCAACGAAATTGCATTTATGCCTCACCCGTGTAAGGGCACGCCAAGGGAGCAGTGCAGCGGGATGGCATCATGCTCAGGGCACCTCAGTCATGGAGGAGGATGGGGGAGAGCACCTCATTAATTTACATCCCCCCCCACACACACACACACACACACACAAACAAACGTGGCGGGTCAGGAGTCGAACTGGCAACCTTTGGGGTACAAGTTTGATGTCCATGACTGCAACACTACTATGAAGGCAACACACAATGATGTGTATGCAGTATAATAGTAGCAACCGTGGCTGTTCCTCCAGCGACCTTGACGGGTGTCAGGAATATGCCACGCGTTTCCCCGGGTGCAGACATAGCTCGCTAAAGACAAATATTTTGATAGCCATCTTCTAGCTGGGTAAATCTACAATGATGTGATGAGAAAGGTCATGTTCTGAAGCGTTTTGTTATAATGGCCATTTTATGCTTGCTAGATCAACTAAAAAAAAACAATAGAATCGCTGACATAATTATGCTGTTTTAATGTGACTGTTATGAAAAGGAAACACATCTGCATTTTGAAATACTTAGGCAATGAGCCGCGTCCTCCACAATAATGCCCAGGAAGGGTCCACATGATTCTGTGCTTAGGCGTAATTACTAGTGGAAGATAATAACACGTCAGATATAATCGCAAATGTAGCTCATTTAAATAATGATGAGTTTGACACTAATAAAACCAAATGGGAGACAAAAAAACTTTATCTCCAACGGTGCGGGCAGCAACAGTTTCAGCTTGCCTGAGTGAGCCGTGCGGATTCCAGAGGAGCCTTAGCTTCCCGCTAAATGCAGTATCTCTAGGTATCCATGGCAACACAGTGTTCATTAAGGGTCATCTAGCGCAGCTCGCTTTTGGTCGGAATTTTAAGCAGGAAGGCATAGCACAGCAATAAGCATCACAGCGCTTAGCTTTTTAAGTAATTTGTGCCCTCCTGAAGGCAAAAGAAACTAAAACCTTTGAATTATCCATCCATTAAGCCCTAGATTCCATCTGAAATATTTATATGAAAAGCACATCTATTTACTCTATATCTATACGGTACGGTGATTGAATAAGCACAAGTGCATGGCCCCTATATGTAGGAATTCAATTAAAATTTTGTCGTTTTGTTGCAGAGGGTTTTTCTGTGTGCCTTCCACATTGAGAATGAAAGATGAATGTTGACTCCATTGTTGTTTTGCCCTGTGTCGGAATGAGATCCCGGGGGACTCGTGTCTTTTTTTCCTCTCTTGCATCCCTCCACAGACAGCATCTTGCTCCCTGTGAGGCTGAGCTTGTGTGTGTGTGTGTGTGTGTGTGTGTGTGTGTGTGTGTGTGTGTGTGTGTGTGTGTGTGTGTGTGTGTGTGTGTGTGTGTGTGTGCGTGTGTGCGTGTGTGCGCGTGTGCGCGTGTGTGCGTGCGTGCGTGCGTGCGTGTTTGCTTCGTCTCTCCATAGGCAGAATCTTGCTCCTTGTGAGGCTGAACTGGCCCTGTCTGGCTACGAGAGAGTGCGCAGCCTCCCCAGCAACCACTGGTCCAGCCTCACAGTTCAGAGGACAAGACGTCTGTTCTTAGGAGGCTTGCCACCCACCTACCGCCCCTACCAGGTACAGGCACATTTGCCAGAATAGGTCTACCGGTACAGCACCGGTAGCACTGTCTGCAAGTATACTGAAACATGTACATTGGTCTCTACAACATATGCCTGACGAAGATCCAGGGTGATCGAAGCGTTGCTGTTTTAATTCAATGAACTTTATTTTTTGGAGTATATTCCGCAGTGTGCAGTCCTACCTTCTTCAACATTGGTCTACAACAGGCATAATGAGTTATTGGTGTCAGTTATGAAAAATATTTTTAAATGCTTATTTTGAAGTGCCAAATAGGAAAAATATATATATTTTCACATTGGCCATTTAAATGAAGAGTTTATTGTTATTAGAATTATATGTTTGTTGTTTTGGGGATGGGGTTACAAAGGAATATAATAAATATAGCCTACCGTAGTCGCTATTCTTAGGTGCTTGTTACATGTATGCAAATATTTTTAAAAAATAATAATAATTGTTTGCGAATGAAAATAAAAACTTTATTGTAACAGCCTGACAGGTAATTTTTACCTTCCTACATGGGATTTTAAAACCGAGTTTTGAAATGTGCATTCTTAAAACTGTTCACGTCTAAGCCAGAGGCCAAAAACACAATATTTTTGGAATTGATTTGCCTTTATTGATCATGACTGCCCTCTTACTACGAGTCAAAAGATTTTTTTCAGCTGTGAGGAATGGTCAGTTTAGGCCAATTAGCCATAGATTGACCAGATCCAGTCAAGAACATGCTGACCAAAAGAAAAGAAAAGAAAAGAAAAGGGGAAAATGTGGAACACATAACCACAAAATACAAGCAATCAGTCACACAACACAATGCATTGCCCAGCAACCAGTGTTCTGGTGGAGAGGAAGTGCCCTTGTTAAAGATGATTAGTCCTTAGACACCAAAGCAGAAGATCCTTTTCCATGGACACAGACTCAGTCCTTTCACTCTCGGCAAGGGATCAAATCTCTCAGCAATTTTAGAAGCGTGAAAAAGTAGAATGGCCTGTACCCAACCATTAAAGCCTGACCCAACAGAGCTATTTTTTGAAATACGGTTGATAAAATCTTGATAGTGTGTTAAATAGCCCATTATAGATGATAAGGATTAATAGTGATGGTGATAAAAAAAGTGTTCTTTTGCCAAGCTGAAATTAAAGGTGTGATCGTGCCCACTGAAAATGTTCTCTGCGGACAACAGACCTGATGGTCAGCGATTGGGGATCAGCGGCCGTCCAAAACCATTGAACATCTTCTCTTCAGAAGTATCCCGGCAACTGCTGCTTAGTGATTTGAAGTAGTGATTATTTTGTAGGCTATGTTTTTTACCTGGTCTTTTATCCCACTTGGTCCTTTGCTCCTTTTGAGATTGATGACATGAAAGTGAAAATGATTTGGACTCACATTTAGTTTCTCAATGATAGACATTACTTCAATATTTATTTTCTTTTCTTTCTTTTCTTTCTTTCTTTCGTTCTTTCGTTCTTTTTTCGTTCTGTCTTTCTGTCTTTCTTTCTTTCTTTCTTTCTTTCTTTCTTTCTTTCTTTCTTTCTTTCTTTCTTTCTTTCTTTCTCCCTCTGTTCCAAAGGTTGCAGAGCCCTTCCATAACTACAGTGGCTGCATGGAGGTGGTTGAAATTAACAGGCTCAGAGGCTTTTTCATATCCACTGCCATATCTGGAGGAAACGTCAAAGCGTGCAGGTAATTCGTCCGTACTTGTCTGACAGCTCTTTGTCGCAGCTGATGAAGGGTGTTAATTTATGTGAGTCCCTCTACTCTGAGGCTTCCGGCTCTCTCCCGGCACTCAATGCAGCATCACACACACTCAGACATTAAGGCTTGTGGTCACCGTGTCACACAAATGTTGTGGGGGCAGATGACATGGGTGTTATTTCATCTGCGATTGCGTTGGCTGATTTTGACAGATGTCAGAGCAATATGTCGCGTGCATTTGTCCTGTGAACAAAGCAGGAATAAAAAGGTGTCAGAATTGTCCTTTAAATTAACGGCAGCTATGCCCAAGGGGTATGACGACGGACGCGGTGGTATTTATAAGACACCCACGACATAAGATGGCAACTGAATGTGAATTTATTGAACTACAGACAAGCCGTAGTTACGTACATGTATGTGGTTAGTAGTCTGCCATTTTATCCTAGGTTTTCTTCTGCATCTTAAAATTTCCTGATATGCTGTGAAAAATGTAGGTATTAGGATCCCTGGCCTTGTTGAACTTTTATTACATTACATTGCATTATACTTTGCTGACCCTTGGTTATTGGTTATAGTCCCTGGAGCAATGTGGGGTACAGTGCCTTGCTCAAAGGCACTTCAGCCATGGAGGAAGGTGCTGGTAAGGGTGGGATTTGAACCTATAACCCTCTTACTGTATCTAAAGGCCAGCGCTCTAACCATTAAGCCATGCGGCTGCCTCACTTTAGATTCTAAAGTTTAGAACATACTGTATGCAGGTAATATGTGCTGCTCAGAGGTCTGTATAAATTCCAAGAACCGCTGTAGAGCTTTACTGTGCACTATCAGGTTAGACATGAAATGAGAGTTGCTGCTTATGTGAAAGACTCTTCAAATGTAGTGTGTGTTCAACTTTATATGGCTTTAAATTTCTTTTTGAAAAGGATAGAAATGGATTTCAAATTAGCTGTCATTCTTGCATCACTCTTCCATCCACTAATCTATTCTGTTTGACTAATACAATCCTATATAAATCCAAAAATATATAGCCAAAAAACTGTTTTAAAGGTGGAATATATATAAATATATATCATCATTTTTTGTCCCTTTAAAACAGTTTTTTTGGCTACAATCCAGATTTTTTCTGTGAGGTGGGCAGCAAATTGATCAGGTTTTAGACAACCACAACGTTTACAGTACATGGTTTTAAATGATATGAATGAACAGCGCCCTAGAGTGGCACTGGAGAGTGAAGAACACCAAGGGATGTTTTTTTTTTCCCTGCTGCCACCTTTTCATGGGTGATTGAGTTGAAGTAGGATGCAAATGTAATTTGGGACATTTCAGTGGATTCCAGCCAGCGTCAGTCAGAGCAGAGGCCCTCCGTTAATTTACATTTTTAGCTGATGAGCTGATGAGGTCCGTCGCTAGGCTACAAGGAAAAGGAGGTCCTCATTCATTAGTCCTCTTGGATGGATTCAGCGATAGGCTGATCAGATTTTGGACTTGGATAGACTTGTTGTTGCTCTGTGATTGAGTCGAGTTCAAAGTTATGAGTTCAGAATTATTACAAATTGAGATGGCCATATCCGTCTTTTTGCCCTGCAATTTGTCTGCGAGCCAAGCCAGCAATTGTACTGAGTGATGATGCTGTGGCATTTGCCCAGTGACCAAAATCATTTTCAGCGCCATTTTGTTGTTTCCATTCCAGCTTCTGCAGCACTTAGCTTTGTTTCATTTGAACAAGAATGTATTCCAGTGAAATGAAATGGATGTATTCAAAGCATAAAACCTTTTACATCTTATGAATGGTAGTAGATCTTCAAGGTAATATCCAGCCCATTATCATTATGGATTTGTGCTTGTGTTAACATATTTTATTCCATTAAAATTGTAGAGGACAAATATTGACTTAAAGGTGACGAAATATTATTTGATATTGATTTCAAATAGCTAAGGTGCACTTACACAAAATCTCACAGATGGAAGCTTTCTAGTCTTCCCATTGGAACATCATACACCAGTAAATTACAACGGTCGGCATCTGCGCCTACACTTTACACCCGTGTATTGCTTGGTGCGTCCACTCAAAAAAAGTAGTAATCTCTTGATATAATGAAAAAAGGAGACGCACACAAGCCTGTGTGAAAGATGTATTGTAGCCGAAAATTTACAACAGAAGTCAGAGGTTAACTGGAGCTACAAACGTTTCGGACCTTCAGACCTGTCTCCAGTACATTGAGAATGGACTAGGTCCGAAACGTCTGCTCCAGTTAACCTCTGACTTCTGTTGTACATTTTCGGCTTCAATATGCATCTTTCACACAAGTGTGTGCCTCCTTTTTTCATATATTAACATCATACACCAAACAGTTGCTTTATTGACAGCAACTGTTTGTCACTTGAAGTAAGGAAACAGTTCTCCCAAATGTTAAAGTACTAAGAAGTATACTTGCTCAGCCCTGGGAAAAGACATTTATTATGTACAGTATTTTGCTCCGTCACAGACACGAATGGAGAAACCACACAGCAACGATAGCGACAGCACCAACCCGAACAGCTGCCTCCACACCACCACCACCACCACGCCAGCAGCCCCCAAGGCCTTCAACACCCCCATCACCACCAGCAGTAGTCAGGAACGTCACACGCCACCACCCCACAAGGCCTTCAACACCACCACCAGCAGTCAGGAACGTCACACACCACCACCCCGGCTGGTCTCCACCTCCAGCTCCACCCCCATCATCTCCGCCGCACCCTGCGCTGCTGCCCTTCGCTCCCGCCTGTCAGGAGGGCCTGTGCCGCAACGGAGGGACCTGCCACCAGCTCCGACGCCCCACCGGCGCCGTGGCCTTCCGCTGCGACTGTCCCCTGCACTTCTCTGGTCGCTTCTGTGAGAAAGGTAAGACGAGAACAGAGCAGAGCAGAGCAGGGTTGCATTTCTGGAAAGTGTAGTTGTTAGTAGTAAGCAACTTGGATAGTTGCCAATTGGAAATTGCACTGCAACAAACAAAGTAGCTACCATAGTTAGCTACTACACTTTCGAGAAATGCACCCCTGAGAAGAACAGACTAGACGAGACAAGGCGAGGCGAGGAGAGGAGAGGGGACGAGGGCCGAGACAGGCAGAGCAGATGGCAGCTTTAAGGGCTGTGATTAACGGTGATGGCCCAGACTCATCAGGACGGGTCACGGGGCAGATGGCTCTGGCAAGTGCCGAATTTATATGGGGCTTATTACTAGACTTGTTGTTCTGACGTGAGGGAAGTTAAAAAGGGCCATGAGAGCAGGCAAGATGCCTTCAACCAACCAGAAAGAGACACACAAATCACTAGTAGGCAATGCCCAGGGCTGGACTGGGATCTGAAAAGGGCCCGGGCACTTTTTGACACCTGAGGGCCCAGCGCCTAAGCCGCTATCGGTGTATGTATATATATATATATATATATATATATATATATATATATATATATATATATATAGTTATACAAAATATATTCTTGCCCACTGGAAAAAGCTGCTGTGAACCCTCATGTTCCCTTCATCCTGCTTCTAAAGTTCTGAGTATGTTTGGGGGTAGGAGATAGAGAGAAGAGCACAATTAACTTTATTCTCGATTATAAGCCCTGGCCAGTGAATCTCAAATACTCAAAGCAAAACAAAGTATTCATACCATTTCACACTCACACACACACACACACACACACACACACACACACACACACACACACACACACACACACACACACACACACACACACACACACACACACACACACACACACACACACACACACACCAAATTGCTCCAGTCCACAGATAGGCCTAGGCCTACAGTCAGTAAAAGCCAGCTTGCTACATGGCATGTTAACACGCCCCCCCAAACCGTTTTGTCTAGTCTAGGCATAAACTGAGACTCATCAAAAGAACCTAGGATTGTCATCTGACAGAGTGGGATATTGTTTTCGGACACTCGCCATTTTTTCACCACAGCAAAACTGACCGCTTATTGCTTAGGCTTCCAACATACACATTGCTAAAACAAAGTTACGCTACCATGTTTCACAGCAGGTTATGTAATAAAGTAAGCGGCTGCGTAGCCAGCGATTCCCAAACAGTAGCATGCGACGGCGTCTTACGTATCCATCTGACTACCATGCAAAGAAGCAACTATTCATTCAGATGTCTAATTAATGACGTGACATGCCATTGTAGAAGCAAAATATTACAAAAACTCATTTCGTTTTTAAAAAAGCATAGTTGCACAAGCAGTACAGTGAAAAAATACACATAAGATTGTTGGATAGGCGGAAGGGGAAAGGGGGATGGCCGTAACACCAAATTACAAGACAGCACCGGTCGTCCTTGTGACTGCTGACATGTCAAGAGAAATGTAAAATTATATGTTGGCGCAACAGTAGGCCTACATGAAAAGTTTACGAAAACAAATCAAATTGGTACATATTTCTCATTGATTTGAGCGAGTGGGGAGGGAGTGTCAGGCAATAAATGGGGGAAACGCCGAAGTAGCTACCTACAGTAAACTGGTAGCCAGCGGGTAGCCTACTCGCAGTTCTGGAGAACAGGACACTAGCATAAAAACAGCAGCACATCATCACGACAACAGCTCAAGACAAATGAAAGAGTTCTTTGTGCTGGCGCAACATTACAAGAGAAGTGAATGGAAATGTATCAAAATTGGTACATGTTTGTGACTGATAAAGTCAGGATGACAACTTGGTCTCAGACAATAGGAAACGAAACGCCGAACGCATAACACCAGCGACGGTATGGGTAGGCTAATAGTGGGGTAATTTGGCTACACTGCATTGGCTACTATCGGGTGTGTTGGGGGTGAAAGCTAACCTCATTTTCTCCCTGGGTCACGTCTCTTATAGAATTCTATCGTCTCCTCCTCCTCTTTTCTTTCCCTGCTCGAACCATCTCCCACACCTCCTCTTCTTTCTGCTCCTGTGCGCTAGCGGCCACAGCCCCACTGTCTGTCCCAACCTGAGATCGAGCTGTCTGGCAGTGGTTCCCCATCTCCGGACCGAAACATGAGCGCGAGCTTATGCTGTTAGCTTTAAATAAGTCAGTGATTTCAGCACATTTTTTGCGTGCTCTTTAAGTTTTTGCTTTCTCTTTCTCTTGCGCTTGTCATAGCCACTATTTTCTGTCTCCGTTTTATGTCCTCTCTGTCGTCCAGTTTTAACAGCATAGCCAGTCTACTCTACAGTTGAGGTGATGATGAGTTTTGTCAAAAGAGGGCCTGAAGGGAGGGGCGGGACTTCGAGACCCAAAGCATTTCATTGGACTAGCCAAATGTGCATCAAGAGAAGCATCCAATGGGCTCCGATGTGTCACTTTTTTACCGTCGCAGACAAAAAAAAGAAAAAATATATTTTATTATTATTATTTCTGGCCCTCGGAGGGCCCGAGACGCGCGAGGGCCCACCGGGATTTGCCCGGTACGCCAGATGGCCAGTCCACCCCTGGCAATGCCAGCTCAGTAGATACACACATGCATACACACGTACGCACGCATGCATTGCACACGCACACACACACAACCACACACACACACAGACACACACACACACACACACACACACACACACACACACACACACACAGACACACACATACAACGTTAAGGTTGTCAGGACACAGAGGCAGGAAACAAGATTAGAAGTCATTCAGGTTGTTTAATCTCAAAACTTGAACAAAGGCAGATGGAATGAAACAGAAACTTGACGTCATCACACTGGAGATCAAAACATAGGCAGTCCAACAGAAAAGTTCATCTCTGGTAAGATAATGTCGTCCAACAGAAAAGGTCCAATAATGAATGTCCAACATAAAAGTCTGTACAACCTGGGACGAAGCAGAAAACAAGAATTCAAGGAGCTGGGCGTCCAGGAACAAGGAGCTTGGATTAGCAAGAAGAAGAGGTCCGAGGCCTGTAGCATGTGTCTCCGTTGAAGAGGTCAGAGGGAGAGTGCAGAGTGAGAGGGGTTTATAAAGGGCTATGGGGAATAGGCTACAGGTGCTGATGAGAGGCAGATTGGTGATTGGATGATTGGGAAATGGGGTTGGATAATTGGGCAATCAGTAAACAGGGGAGTTAGATTGAGAGATTGTAGGAGTAGAATGACAGGGGGGCGTGGCTGGCTGGGAACCTGGTGGGAGCGTGACAGTACCCCCCCCTTCAGGAGCCGCTTCCCGGGAGGAGGAGACTCGGCGTCGCGGTCGTCCACGACTGCGAGGGGCTGGTCGACAGGGATGGGTGCGATGGAACTCGGCAAGGAGGTCCGGGTCCAGGATATCAGCACGGCGCACCCAGGATCGGTCTTCTGGACCGTAACCTTCCCAATCGACCAGGTATTCCAACCGACCCCCGCGACGCCGAGAGTCCAGGAGGTCGTGGATGGCATAGACAGGACCCTCATCCAGGAGAAGCGGCAAAGGGGGATCGACAGCGGCACCAGGCTCTGTGGAAGAAGGAGAGAGAGATGAGTGAAAGGGTTTCAGAAGAGAGACATGGAATGTGGGGTGTATTCTGTAGTTTGCTGGGAGCTGGAGACGGTAGGTAACTTGGTTGATCCGGTGAGTTATAGTGAAGGGGCCAATGTATCGAGGACTCAGTTTCTTGCTCGGGAGGCGCATTCTGATGTCTCGTGTGGACAGCCAGACTTTCTGGCCGATTTCATATTCAGGTGCAGATGATCGTCTGGCATTGGCATGGCGACTGTGGCGAGCAATGGCTCTTTGCAGATGGTGGTGTGCTTCACCCCAGACCTTCTCACTTTCTCGATACCACTCGTCAACAGCAGGCACATCAGAGGATTCACCAGACCATGGGAACAGTGGTGGTTGACGTCCCAGAAAGCACTGGAATGGTGTCAGGCCCGTGGATGGTTGACGGAGAGAATTTTGAGCATACTCTGCCCAGGGTAAGAATTGACTCCAGGTATCTTGGTGACGGTGACAGTAAGTGCGAAGAAATCGGCTGATCTCCTGAATTTTCCGTTCGGTCTGGCCATTCGTTTGCGGGTGATAGCCTGATGTTAGACTCACGGACACCCCCATCAGACGGAGAAAGGCTCGCCAGAAGCGGGAGATGAATTGGGGCCCTCGGTCGGATACTACATCCTCAGGAAGGCCAAAGTTTCTGAACACATGGGTGAAAAGAGCCTCCGCGGTCTCAGCTGCTGTAGGGAGGCCCCTGAGAGGGATGAGTTTGCAGGCCTTGGAAAATCTGTCAACCACCACAAGGATGCAGGTGTTGCTGTTGGATAGTGGGAGGTCTGTGACAAAGTCGACACCGAGATGTGACCAAGGTCGTTGTGGCAAAGGTAAGGGTACCAATTTTCCTGCAGGAAGGTGGCGAGGAGATTTTGTCATGGCACAGTCGACACATCCTGCTGCGAATCTACGAACTTGTTGAGCCATCCCGGGCCACCAGTAGCGGTCCTGGAGAAGCAAAAGGGTGGCATTGGCTCCGGGGTGTCCTGTTCCAGGAGAGCAGTGTGCTGACGTGATGAGTGGGATTCTGAACCGACGGGGAACGTAGGCCAGGCCTGTAGGGGTATTTGCTGGTGCTGGGTCGGATTCTCTGGCCGCAGACATCTGCTCATCCAGGGACCAAAGTATGGGACTCACGATGGTGTCAGCTGGCAGGATGGGTTCAGGTTGATCCGTGGATTCTTCGGAATGGTGGAGTCTTGATAATGCATCTGCCCGGGGATTGCGTGAACCAGGTCTGTAGGTGATGGTGAAGTCGAAGCGAGTGAAAAAGAGGGCCCATCTGGCTTGCCGTGGGTTGAGTCGTCTTACTTCCTTGAGGTACTGGAGATTTTTGTGGTCAGTAAGGACTGAGAATGGTTGCTTCGATCCTTCCAGCCAGTGCCTCCACTCTTCCAGGGCAAGCTTGATGGCAAGTAGCTCCCGATTTCCTATATCATAATTGCGCTCTGCTGGGCTGAACTTCTTTGAAAAGTAAGCACAGGGATGTAGGCGTGGAGGATCACCTTGGTGCTGAGAGAGAACGGCGCCGACCCCAGTGGTGGATGCATCCACTTCAACAATGAATTTCTTCTCTGGGTTTGGGTGGCGGAGGATCGGTGCAGATGCGAAGGCCTTCTTCAGCTTCTGAAAAGCCTCTGCTGCTTCAGGGTTCCAGGAGAGATTCTTGGGCTTGTTACGGAGCAGAGAAGTCAGGGGTGCTGAGATCTGACTGAAGCCATGGATGAAGCGCCTGTAAAAGTTGGCAAAGCCGAGGAAGCGTTGGAGTTCCTTTACAGTGTGAGGAACCTCCCAGGAGAGCACTGCGTTCACCTTCCCCTCATCCATGCTGACTCCATTGCTGCTGATGTTATAGCCCAGGAACTGGACTGAGGTTTGGTGGAAGAGGCACTTCTCAGACTTCAGGAAGAGCTGGAACTCTCTCAGCTTCGCCAGGACTAAGGAGACATGCTTGACGTGATCTGTGAAATTGGAGGAGTATATAAGGATATCGTCAATGAAAACAATCACAAACAGGTTGAGATATTCTCTGAAGATTTCATTCATAAATCCCTGGAACACTGAGGGTGCATTTGCCAAACCGTAGGGCATTACCAGGTATTCGTAATGCCCAGTGGGGGTGACGAAAGCGGTCTTCCATTCGTCACCTTGGCGGATGCGGACTAAATTGTAGGCACTTCTCAGATCCAGCTTTGAGAACATCTTGGCACCGCGTAGCTGTTCAAGAGCTGCTGGGACAAGAGGTAGGGGGTATCTGTACTTCACCGTGATCTTGTTCAGTGCTCGGTAATCCATACAGGGTCTAAGACCTCCATCCTTCTTGGTAATGAAAAAGAATGAAGAAGCTGCAGGTGATTTTGAATGGCGTATGTAACCTTGTTGTAGAGCTTCCTCAATGTAGGTCTTCATTGCCTCCAGCTCGGGGATGGAGAGTGGGTATACGACACCTCGCGGTACGGGCTGATCAGGTAGCAAGTCTATTGCGCAGTCCCAGGGTCTGTGTGGTGGAAGGTGAGCTGCACGGCGAGGACAGAAAACGTCGCTGAAGGTGGTGTATTCTGGTGGAACAACAGCAGGACGACTCTGCTCAGGGCTCTCAATGGAGGTTGCATTGATGAACACAGCTGGTGCCGGTTGACAGGGACGAGGAAGCTCGGGAAAACAGTTAGGATGGCAGTCATCTCCCCATTGGAGGATTTCACCAGTGGACCAGGAAATCACGGGGGCATGTTGCATGAGCCATGGGCGTCCTAGAATCACATCAACTGTGGAGTCCTCCAGTATGAAAAAGGTTAATTTCTCCACATGCAGACATCCAACACGCATCAATAGGGTATTAGTGTGATATTGGACCCGCTTACGGGCTAGGGGCTTACCCACTATTGAGTGGACGTTGAGGGGGGTAGCGCAGCGGGTCCTCGGGAGCTGGAGACGTTGGACGAGCGACCCTGAAATGAAGTTCCCGGCAGACCCTGAATCAAGTAGAGCAAAAACTGGATGGGTGAACACAGCATGTGAAAGTTCAATTTCAAGGAGCAATGGCTTGTAGTGCACTGCAGGAATACTCACTGTACCCACCATGGTTCTTGGTGGGCGAGTTGGACATTGGGTGATGTAGTGATTGGAAGCCCCACAGTACAAACATAGACCGCTGGTTAGGCGTCTGCGGCGCTCTGTAGGAGTGAGTCGTAAGGTGTCTACCTGCATGGGCTCTGCCACTGTACTAGGATCATTCATTTGGGTAACTGACGCTGAGGTTTGGCGAAAATCTTTGAAGCAGCACTCTCTGCGATTGGCTACTCGAATGGCGAGTTGAATGAACCTCTCCAGGCCAATTGCATCGTCATAGGGGGACAACTGGAGGCGGAGAGAGGGCTCCAGCCCTTGTCGGAAGACAGTGAGAAGTGCTGGCTCGTTCCACCCACTGACAGCAGCAAGGGTTCGGAATTGGATGGCATATTCCGAGACCGACTTCTTCCCCTGCCTTAATGCATGCAGCTTTGCTTGGGTGGCGGAGTCTCCCTCTGGCAGGTCAAATACTTCCTTGAAATGAGCCACAAAGTTGTCAACCGATGCTACTGTGGGGCCATCTTGTCTCCAGATGCTTTCAGCCCATTGCAAAGCACGACCCGAGAGCAGAGAGATGATGTAAGCCACCCTGGCTCGTTCAGTTGGAAATCTGCGTGGCTGCATCTCCCAGGCCAGTGAACATTGCAACAGGAACCCCTTGCACGCCTCCGGAGTCCCTGAATATGGTGCTGGATTAACCACCATGTTTCCTGGATTCATCAATGGAGGATTTGCTGGAGCTGGAGGCGGAGGCGGAGCCGGAACTGCTGCAGCGGTGGCCAAGGTAACAGGATTGGAGAGAGTTTGGCGGGCATTGTCCACCATTCCTTGGAAAGGGTCCATGTTTTGATCTCTTAATGGTTGAGGCTCCATTGCCTGCTCTGACCTTCTGTCAGGACACAGAGGCAGGAAACAAGATTAGAAGTCATTCAGGTTGTTTAATCTCAAAACTTGAACAAAGGCAGATGGAATGAAACAGAAACTTGACGTCATCACACTGGAGATCAAAACATAGGCAGTCCAACAGAAAAGTTCATCTCTGGTAAGATAATGTCGTCCAACAGAAAAGGTCCAATAATGAATGTCCAACATAAAAGTCTGTACAACCTGGGACGAAGCAGAAAACAAGAATTCAAGGAGCTGGGCGTCCAGGAACAAGGAGCTTGGATTAGCAAGAAGAAGAGGTCCGAGGCCTGTAGCATGTGTCTCCGTTGAAGAGGTCAGAGGGAGAGTGCAGAGTGAGAGGGGTTTATAAAGGGCTATGGGGAATAGGCTACAGGTGCTGATGAGAGGCAGATTGGTGATTGGATGATTGGGAAATGGGGTTGGATAATTGGGCAATCAGTAAACAGGGGAGTTAGATTGAGAGATTGTAGGAGTAGAATGACAGGGGGGCGTGGCTGGCTGGGAACCTGGTGGGAGCGTGACAAAGGTTTTAGTCACATTACATGTTTTAAATTTCAGTTCATTTCTTTATAACCTTTATCAATACAGAAAAGCTCATTCATGTGTGTGATTTTAAGGATGTTGTCAATACATCAATAGATGGCTTAGAATGAACCAGTAGCCCTCAGTAGCCCTCAGGTAGCCCTTGGTAGCTCTCGGTAGCCCTCAGACAATCAACATCAACATCAACAATCTTCATTCTAGGACAGATATCAAAGGATGCCCTTTGAAATTACGGTGGTCTGCAGGGCAGCTGGGGTATATACATGTCACAAGGCAAGTCCCACTATGGATATGAGACTCTCAGAATAACAACTGTAGCATCAAACAGCATGGAATAATGCTGTTTGAAAAATGTATATGTTAAGTTATAAAAATGTCATGAAGTGTACGGTACGTGACATTCATGATCCTGAGCACTGCTGGCTACCATCTGATCACGACTCCAGCCGGGGATTAACTGTGTGATGTCTTTTCATATGTAAAGGTAGATTTACAAATTCACAGCATTATATTTTACTATTACATATGAACTAAAAGCTATATAAATGTCTTTAATTAGTGTTGATAGAAACATTTAAAGTCAACCGAGGGAAGAAATGAATGGAAAGACTATGATAAATGTGTTTGACAAGAACTCTTTCGCTTTATTCCTATTACATCTGAAAACACTGAGTGTATGAAGGCAGACGCGAGGCTGTACATTAAACTTGTAACAGAAGTTATTTAAGGTCGTGTTTAAATTTGCATGTGGTCATGCAAAGCCAGGCCGCGTGTGGACAAAAAAAAAACAGGTTCGTGGAAGACAAAATGTCTCAAGGGTAATACACGTGAAACTAGGGGTGGGCGATATGGCAAAAATGTCATATCACGATTTGTTAATATGAGACCGCGATTCCGATTTTTTTATCACAGTCCTCCATCAAAAAAATAGAAACAACAAAAAACAGGCATTTTATACACGATATGATGGACTCTGAGGAAGATGGCTTGCCATCGAAACGTTAGTCCCTAACATGTTGTGCACTTGAATTAAAAAGAAAAGCATTCCATTTGAGCTGCTCCGGTGTCTTCTCTTCGTTCAAGATTACCTGTCTCCCTTCCGTTGATGCACCAGATAAAAAAACAGAAGCATGTGGAACCCCTTTTGTGAGGCATTTTATACACTTAGCAATTAATTAAATGTAAACACACTGATGATGCTCATAAAGTGCACAATTGGAATACAATAATGTAAAAAATAAAAGTGAAGACAACAACTCTAAGTAAATAGACATGGCTCTGATACTGATAGTAAACATCCTCACTGCAAGACGATCTAAACAATTTCTCCACTTTGGCAGATTCGAGACGATATTGTTCTCGATTTCACGATTCACGATTTAATATCAACATATCGCCCACCCCTACATGAAATAGCATTAAGCAGCAGAGGAATGCTACGGAACAGGAGGAATGGGACACGGGACGGATGT
>NC_085880.1:17101027-17111027 GCF_034702125.1 Engraulis encrasicolus | reverse complement strand
TTTCTTATCAGCTTTAATTCTCTCTCGCTCTCTCTCTCTCTCTCTCTCTCTCTCTCTCTCTCGCTCTCTCTCTCTCTCTCTCTCTCTATCCCCCCTTCGCCCAATGTCACTTTCACATGCAGCTTTCTCTCTTCTAATACGACAAATTTGTGATGATACAATTAAAAATGAAAAACAATACAGATACTTAAAGGCACATTATTAACAAAACTCATCTCTATATTCCATTTTTGATTAAATGTTCATTTATTGTCAGATTTTTTAAAGAACTAAGCCCAACGTGGACCTCTTCCACAATAGTCTGTCTTGACAACAGCTGCTTTGAGTCCCAAGCAAGCTTTGTCTTCATTACCAATAGTACAAAGGCTTGATCCACTAGCACGATAATCATTTATCACTTACTCTGTATCAGGTAGGCATGGTAGGCCTACTGATAAACAACACAGTTTTCAGAGTGAGGAGTCTGCACACAGCATAAACACTTTGGTCAGCCTCTGTCATCAGAAAAAGAGGCCAAGTGTTAACAGAGACAAAGACATGCCCGTTAACTGTGATATACTCAGGGTGGACATGCGGTATGACAATTTGATGGCAGGGAGGTGTGTCTGTGGGTGGGGGCAGGTGTGTGTTTAGCCAGCTCAGCAGCTGATCTGATGTATGGAGGGCCGGTATTAATGCACAGGCTAGATATAGCTGCAGCCTATGGGGCCCCACCTGCCAGGGGGGCCCTGAATGCCCAAAAGTGGGGAAAAAAGGCAGAATTGTGGCAAGATGCAATACTGGAAAATGAATCTGTCATGTTGAGTACAGTTGGTAGACATGTTTTCGTTAATTCCTACCTTGTACAGTAATTATGACACTATCCATGTAAATGTGTTGCAAAATGTGCCTTCCAGGGGGCCCCACAGCAACCTGTAACCTCGGGGCCCCATGCCATCTTGATCCGGCCATGGATGTGTGCATGATTGAGGGCTGGCTGCGAGAGGCGGTCTGACTGGAGAGAGGAGGAGCGAGCCTGTAGTTGATTAATCAGCGCCGTGCCAGCATCAGGCATCAGGTAGATTATACTGTGTTAGGCCTGACACTATTAATGATGCACATGATATACATCCACTACTTGTTTACGTATTATTCACTTATGTTAGATAAATCATGTATTTAATATACTTACCCACAATTAGGCCGTGTGTATGATGCAGATTGTCATTAATATTAAAGAATTGCCAGATCATATACTATACAGCGATACCAAAGTTCTTATATTTTCTGCCCATTATTTTGTGGCACTGTTTAAATGCTAGACCTTTTATTGTAGCAGCTATCTAAACATAAAACTAAATTTCATTAAAGTAGTCGATTAAACTATGAAAACATTCAGAGCCCCTCAAGGCCACTCGGGTTACTTACTAGTGTGAAAGGGGAGTTGTGGGAACACAGCACAGCAGAGCACCAACAAAATGCATTGCCCTTATTCTGAAGCTATACAGCATTGCAAAACAAAATGATGTCCATTTTGTGTTCATTTGCCAAACTGATTTTCGGTATTAAAATGCTGCAGGTTGTATGAATTAACCTACTGTATACATTTCGCTATTATTATTTAGCGTATATTCTACCAAGCAGAACATACTGTACAACAGGATAAAACATGTATTCATGGTCCAGCCATGACTCAAACAATAGGGCACTGCCCTGTTACACCGGGGACTTGGGTTCCATTCCGTCCCGACTCCGAGGTCATTTTACGAACCTAACCCCTTCTCTCTCTCCCACTCCCACCAAAATAACAAAAAGATACATGTGCCCTCAGATGAACTGCCCAACCCCTATGACATGGAGAAGGGTTCCCATGCACATGTAGTCCGGGCACCACCGCTTCTAATTGGCCCTACTCAACGTCCGGCTGCATAGATATGGGGTCAGCGGGGCGACCCAATGCGTAGATATGCCAGCGGCACCGTAGCGCAGTTGCCGATGAAGCGATGAGAGCAGGGCCGCTGACAGGGACAAAAACATCCGAGAGGGCCCCAAACCCAATACATACCATGTCATTGGGAATCCCAATTCTGGGGCCCCTTTCTCTCTGGGCCCGGGACAGCATACCCCTTTGCCCCCCCCCCTCTCCTGTCGGTGGGCCTGCGTAGATATGCCAGCAGCACCGTGGAGCAGTGCTGATGAAGCGTTGAGAGGTCCGCAGGCCCTGTTAGACCCGCAGGTTACCGTGGAGTGGAGTGGAGCGCTGCCCGTGTCAAATGTTAAATCTGTTTTACTACCACCCTGTTGGGGCTATCAATAATTACCGATCAGTGGCCCACGGACGGAAGGGGTGTGTGTGTGTGTGTGTGTGTGTGTGTGTGTGTGTGTGTGTGTGTGTGTGTGTGTGTGTGTGTGTGTGTGTGTGTGTGTGTGTGTGTGTGTGTGTGTGTGTGTGTGTGTGTGTGTGTGTGTGTGTTTTCGGTGTAATTATAGCATAACACCTCCTGCTGCTGCTGTGACTGAGGCTGTTTAGTCTAAGTGTGTGTGTGTGTGTGTGTGTGTGTGTGTGTGTGTGTGTGTTATTTGGTTCTGCTTTTTTGCTGATCCCATGGAAAGAATATCTATCTGCTTCCAGGGCAACAGAATAATTGGTCTCGTGGCTTCATGTTTTTTTCTCTCAGCAACAAGGGTTTGGAGGGTTTTGGTTGTCCATTTTGTATGAATTACTTATTATGGTTCATGTTTTAGGAGTTTGTTGTACTACTGTATATGCCGCAGTAATCAATTTGAAGTTAACAAAATTTTAAATAAAAAAATGACACACTTACAATTTGCCCCTGCTGTTGCTATTGCCAAAGATTGCATTTACATTTTACTTTATGTGTTTTCTGAGTGGAAATTGCTTCATGTGAGTCGCATTATTTTATGCACCATCTTGCTCTTAATTAACCATGTTATGGTGCAGTGTTTGTCATATATAGCTTGGATATTTTTTTAATTTGACTCCATCAATTAGTCCTTGCCAATTCCATATGTTTTAATGACGAAAATGAACCTCTTTAGCCTGCGCAACATTTAATTATGAAGAGGCACTTTACTGATGCTGAAGCACTTCTCCAATTCATTGTATTTATGACTTTCTCACATTGGTGCCATTGTGATTTAGACCTATGGTTTTTGGCTCTGTCCTCCACAGTGTAGATAGTAGATGACTGACAAATCGAGTCATATTTTGCTGAACATTTCACTGAAATTTCAATTTCTGCACCAAGTATGTATGTAGGCATATTCTCTTCTTAACTCTGGTGAGGAAGTCTGACAGAGGTTTTTGAACGTGTGCAGCGTTAATATTTCCAGTGTTTTTTTGTATATGTGCAAGTTGCAAACGTGCACAGAGCAACAGTAATATTTCTGGATTGTTGTATATTTGTAGCAACAATATGTCCAGAAGTTTTCATACAAAGTATGTTTACAACAGTAATATTTACAGAGGTTTTTTGTGTGCAACAGTAACATTTACTGATTTTTTGTACGTGTGCAACAGTAATATTTCCAGAGGGTTTTGTATGTGTTTAACAGTGTTATTTCCGTAATGTGTACAAATTGCTTTTTGGTTTTGTGCTCCAGAGGGAGGATAGTCCGGGAGCCGTGGGGTTGAACCCAGATTTCTTTGATAAAGTTCTTTTTTTTGCTTTATCTGATAGATTTTAGGCAAGTCTTCAAGATTTCAGACGATGCCCGGTGATATCAATTGAGCATTTCCAGATTTTGAGCCTTTATTGTCCCGTAAATGCAAATTATGACAAAAAACTAAAGACACCTAATATTACTGTGAATAATGTTACAAAATGTACCAAATTGCTTATATTACCTGAAAAACATTCACATTGGACTGCCTTAACACTGCCCTTATTGAAACAAACCCAATATGGGGTAATAATTAACCCTTGCATAACAACAATCTCACAAATAAGGCGAGACACTGTAGGTGAATATGGTATTTTTTTAACTTGCAGATATCAATATGAAACTTTATCAGATGATTACTCGTATGAATTGGAGAAAAAAATGTATTACAAGTTTTCCATATTTTATGTTTAAATATGCTAATTAGGCTATTATCTAATTAAATATGCACTAATTTGCATATATTTTGATGCAATGAATCTGACCACCTGAAAATGCCAGCTTCAAAATTCCTTTTTTATTTTGTTAATATCGTACATACAAGAATATTTACTGTGGTTAATTGTGGCTATCTCCTTTTGTTATCCAGGTACAGAGAAAATACTGCTAATAACCTTAAAAAATGCGATTTCGGCCTATTTTTATGCATTTAGTTATATAAATCAGGTCATGAATGACGAATCAACAAATGCCTCAGTAAAAACATTCACAACATTGCTTAGAATAAGACTGTAAAGTATGGAACGGATTGTCCATTATGAGATCCTGCATAACATCACATCATGACAACATACATGACAACATCGCCGGTAGGTAGCCTACCACAAATACCCAACATAAAAGAAAAAAAAAAGAACAACAGAGTGTGGGGGTAACTGGTGAGCAGTCGTTGGCTGTTCCAAAAGATGAGTAAAGAAATGACATACGTACATCCAGTGTATCCATACTGGTATTGAATGATCACTTAAATCCATAAAGCCATCAAATAAGATCTGTAAATGCATTTAAATGTACACAGAAAGACCTATATACACTGCAACATACAGTAGGCCTACCGCACGCTCAGAGACAGTGAGAGAGAGAGAGAGAGAGAGAGAGAGAGAGAGAGAGAGAGAGAGAGAGAGAGAGGGGGGGGGTCTAAACATAGGAAAACAGCTATACATTATATATACTGTTGAGTCAAAAAATTAAGTCAATCCAGTGTATCCTGACTGGTATTAAATGATCGCTTAAAAGTCCATGAAGCCATCAAATAAGACATGTACATGCATTTAACCCTATCGCGCCGGATGCATCATATATGATGCATCAAATTCAAAGCCCTCTCCACGCTGACACAAAAAAGAATCCATCTCAAAAACATCCTGCGTGTCATTTCCAAACGTCCTGCCGTACACGGAAACCACCACAAGAGAGCAGCGGTCAACAACAAGTTGATCACAGCTCGGCGAAAAATGCAAAAATTGAGTAGAAGCGGTTTCCCTGACCGACGCTGAGATATCGTCAAATTGCATTTCCGAAATATAACTCTACATCCTTTAATTTGAACACTTGCTTTGTGCAATTAATTAAGGAAGAGTTTATATTTTTACACCGTGTTGCTGAGAGATCGTGCTAAAACTGATAACACATATAAGCACCATCCGGCGGTGGCAGGAAGTCAGCCATCAATGCATTTGCTCCATAGGGAAACTTACAAAGCATACCACGACGATCGTTTAACAAAACACACAAGTTGTTTTACTTCAAGACAAAGATATTGCCTTAAGAAACAGGTTTTACTTGCAATTTTGAAAATGTAATGCAAAATGTTGAAATTATGATCTCGTAAAAAATGCATTGAAGTGAATGGAGAAATGGTCCAATTGTAGTAATGGACCCATGTATTCAAATTACACATCAAAATGAATAATGATCTATATTACACTCATAAATAGGTTGTTAAGCATTCGATCAGCTATGTTTTTACATAGATTTTAAAAAATTACCCAACCAGGCTGTGGGAAATGTAAAATATGGTCCTACTAAAACAAGGATAGGCTTAAAAAAATGGCAGGATCTCACTAAATATTTAAAGATAATCCTCAAATTAAATTGTCTGACAACTTTTTAAATTAAAAAAAAATTGTAAATGCATTAAAAGTCAAATGATCATGAAATTGGAATTTTCATTCATTTAAAGCCTGATGCATCATATATGATGCATTAAATATCTCAGTGACCTTAACAAAATTTAGAAATTTTTTTTTACATTTCTTATAAGGGACCAATATTGAAGCAAATTCCAAAAAAATAGAATTTTCTCTCATTGCTTTCATGGTTCAGGTTTCACAGGGACCTGTCTACACCTATACAACATACAGAGTCCTAACACCTAAAACACCTATAGCCTACATTATATACACTACACGCACACATGCGCACACACGCACGCACACACACGCACACACACACACACACACACACACACACACACACACACACACACACACACACACACACACACACACACACACACACACACACACACACACACACACACACACACACACACACACACACATTGGTTCGGCAGCATCCCAGCCGAAAACATGCACAGAAAATGGTGCAAGGCACACTGTTTACAGCACAGCTACATTTCTTAGAATTGCAGGGGCTTTTACTCTTGCAACCACATCTGATCATCTGTAAAATGTAGTCTGGTGCCACTTTGACATTTTCTGGAACACTTATTGGTATCAGTGCTTTGTTGCATGGGTCTTTCTTCCATCCAAATGCTTCAGGAGATAGTTCAGGTGGAGTGTGAACCAATGTCCTCCACAATATTGCTTGAAAATGAGCTCTTTTCACATTCTCAAGAAATGCCTCTGTTGTTGGTGGAAGAGCAGCCAGGTTACTGTAGGTGAAGATAAATGACCTTTCCCATTCTTTTTTCCCCATACCACCAACCTTGTATGTGACATGATGATACTGTCTGGAATGCCATAACATGCCGACACAAAGTTAGTGGCCTCCCTGGAAAGTTGTTGGAATGGTGCCAGCACATTACCAATTGATGTCAAGTGATATCCAGCTTTTAGGGTCTTGATAACAGAGCCTTTACCAATACAAAAAAAAGGATGCCGCAGTGTCACACCCTGATATGGCATGGGCTGGTAAAAGGTCAATTACAATGTAATTTTGTGGATTTACATTTTTAATTTTATCTCTTTCCATGTTAATACGACCACCACTGAAATTATGTACTTTGTAGGCAAACAAATAATCAGCCAAAAATTATGTAATTATTACTTACAATTTTTATTTTGTGTTACAACAGCACAGGAAGAGTAAATAGCAATGTATGAAATGGTGAAATTCTGTGTTGAATTAGTAATGCTTTCTGGGTATGTCTAAGCTGACACCACCAATATTCGCCTAAATGTTACATATTTCTGCTTGACAAACAGCTAGTTATGTAATTGTCTAAAATGTATTTGGTACGAGGACACTTTCTCCACTTTGATGTGGCAGGCCTACCACCCAGAATGCTCTATGGTTAATCATAGTGCAGTTATGAAGCTGTCAAAAGCTTGTCGGCTATGGCTGCAGCGAAATCAACATGAAAGGGTTAATTTCTGAAATTGGCACATCACCCACTCTTATCCTGATGGGTAAGTGTTGGACAACTACAAACAGCAAAACCAAACAACCCACTATGAGATATAAAGCCACGTTTGGCGAAATGTTGGCCTTTGTGTCTCCGACTTGGAAAATCAGGCTTTTTGGGTGAATGCCCCGCCCCCAATGCATGACCCCACCCCCACTGATGTCCATACCTCACCACCTGTTCTTATACACATCCCACCATGTAAACAAACACAAAATAAGTATGGTATAGGGTATTTGGTCAGCATAACATGAATTGGGAGCCAAAGACTGTTGTAATCTATGGCTGCAGCACATCAAGCATAAAAGGCTCAATATCTGAAAATGCTCAAGGGATATCACCGGGCATCGTCTGGAATCTTAATAGGTACACCTTAGGCAACCACAAACTGCAAAGAAAAAAACTTTATCAGACGAAACTGGGTTCGGCTGATATTTGGCTTTTGGCTGCCGGACTAAGGATAGTGGTTGACTGAAAAGCACGGTAATCTTTTGCTGATCATTTCACTGAAATTTCAATTTGAGCATGTACGGTAGTATGTAGGCATATTCCCTTTTTAGCCCTGGTGAAGAAGACTGGTGAATGGTTTTGTATGTGTGCAACAGTAATATGTCCTGGATTTCTGTATGTGTGCAACAGTAATATTTCAATAATGTGTACGAATTTCTAAAGATGTCAGCATGGCCGCTAATGACAGACTGTCATCACAGAAGATGAAAAGGCTTTTATTTGCTTTTCAGCACTTTTTCCACTCTCTCCCTCCCTTCCTCTCTCTCTCCTCCCCTGGTTCTCTCTGGCCATTAGTCAAATGGTTGCCCCCGTCATGGGGAGACGGTGGTGGTGGGGATGTATCCCTATGTTACGTAATGCAGAGGTCCTTACTGAGACAGTGTTTGAAAAGACGCCAAACATAATTGGACAGAAAGACTTGGTCCGTCAGCTTCTATAGCACTCTTTTTTGAAGATCTTTTGAAGTCATTCCAGATATTATTCAAGGTAATGCTGTATGGTGACATGTAGGATATTTCCAGTTTTGGACAGTGCTGAAATGTGATTGTCTAACCTCAGAAATTATCACTGTTTTTCCAATTCATTTATTGGCTGTTTCCTAATCATCGGTAGTCTGATCATACTCTAACAGCAATGTCTTAGTAATAGCAAATGTCTAATTCATGATTCTTGTAAGACAATTTGGCAGCTCTGATTCTGATTCATCCTCCTCCCCTTGAGCCAGATAAGCCGAAGGCCACTCGCAGCTGAGTCAGCCAGTCAGACAAAGACACTCAGGTCTGTCTTCTCTTCTCTTCTCTTCTCTTCTCTTCTCTTCTCTTCTCTTCTCTTCTCTTCTCTTCTCTTCTCTTCTCTTCTCTTCTCTTCTCTTCTCTTGTCTTGTCTTGTCTTGTCTTGTCTTCTCTTCTCGTCTCTTCTCGTCTCTTCTCGTCTCTTCTCGTCTCCTCTTCTCTTCCCGTATCTTCTCTTGTCTTGTCTTGTCTTGTCTTGTCTTCTCTTCTCTTCTCTTCTCTTCTCTTCTCTTCTCTTCTTGTATCTTCTCATCCTCTCTTCTCTTCTTTTCTCGTCTCGTCTCTTCTCTTCTCTTCTCTTCTCTTCTCTTCCTGTATATTCTCTTCTCGTCTCGTCTCGTCTCGTCTCGTCTCTTCTCTTCTCTTCTCTTCTCTTCCCGTATCTTCTCTTCTCGTCTCTTCTCGCTCTTCTCTTCTCTCCCTTGTCTTCTCTTCTCTTCTCGTCTCTCCTCTTCTCTTCTCTTTTCTTCTTTTCTCTTCCTGTCTCTTCTCTTCTCTTCTCTTCTCTTCTCTTCTCTTCTCTTCTCTTCTCTTCTCTTCTCTTCTCTTCTCTTCTCTTCTCTTCTCTTCTCTTCTCTTCTCTTCTCTTCTCTTCTCTTCCCATCTCATCTCATCTCTTCTCTTCTCTTCTCTTCCTGGCTAATAGCGCGTTGAATAAGACCTCAGCACCTTTCACCCCTGTGAGCTGCTGAGACTGAGGGCTGGACTGGCCATCTGGCATAGCAGGCATTTCCCGGTGGGTCCCACACCACCGTGGGCCCCTATTTTCAATTTCAAATTATTATTATTATTTTTTTTAATTTCTGAAAATAGGGGCCCACGAGGGTGCGAGGCCCACCGGTGAATCAGTTCTGCACCGCTAATTATGAGGGGCCCCTTTAAGCCAAAAGTGCCTGGGCCCTATTTCTCCCCCAGTACAGCCCTGCCCCTGCAGTTGCTAACGTGCTAATGTTGTGATAATTAGGCAATCGGCCCCAATGTTATTTGTGTCTGTTCAGCATGGTGTCGAAGCAACAGGGACCCCCTTCATTTAGGATTAACTCGTTTTGTTTCCTTGTTCCTTATGGGAATGAGCGCATCATCAAACAGACGCGACATTAAATAATTCCTCCTCTGCGCCTCAGTGTGTTGTGCCGCACAGCGTCTATCTAGAGGCTGGAGTGGGTGACACACATGCTCACCTCATATCTCCACATCACAGATGGCCATATCTGCCTCTCACAAACACACACACACACACACACACACACACACACACACACACACACACACACACACACACACACACACACACACACACACACACACACACACACACACACACACACACACAAACACACACACAAACACACACACACACACACACACACACACACAAACACAAACA
>NC_085880.1:17091027-17096027 GCF_034702125.1 Engraulis encrasicolus | reverse complement strand
TTGTGATATAATACATATATGTCTTAATTAATAAATGAATGCTTAGTCAGTGGAATTGTTCATCTACCATTTACTCACAATAAAGTAAATTTAGCTCACCCCAGTATGGCCTTCACATAGCCTATCTGAAATAAAGCTGCAACTTTGAGCGTCTCCAAATGTGTTACTTTTCTAAGCTTGTGTGGTATCGGATGCGATGCCATGTTACGGCTTGCTGGTTTGGGGTGCCTTGAGATTTTTCATGAATTGAAAGGGTGCCTTGCCTACCCTACCGTTGGCAGGGCCAAGTGGAAGAATTTCTAACAACTGATTATTACCTTTCTGATTAGATAAGATGGCCACCGTTTAGCGTAGGCCGCAGAATAATCAAAATTCACAATTTGGCTGAAGAATTCTTCCCGTCGTCATTTATTTACATGAGAAGTGGTGAATTGTTTTACTGGAAAGTTGGTGAATTTCGTATCATTTTATATATTAATTAAAACACTTAACCTTGCTCACATGCAGAAATGATTGATTGGATACTGTAGAGTGATTCCCTGTACAGTGGGTCTCTGCTAATTACGGTAATTTGAGGCTAAATGGAGGACTTAATAAGTGTGATATGATAAGTGTGTGTGCGCGCGTGCGCATGTGCGTTCATGTGGGCATCCGTGTTCACGTACGCGTGTGCATACCAGCGTGTACGTATGTATCTCTGTGTGCATGGGTATGCATGTTCATTGGTGTGAGAGAGAGAGAGAGAGAGAGTGTGTGTGTGTGTGTGCGCCCGCGCGAGAGAGAGTATGTGTGTGTGTGTGCGTGCTGGCGTGCATGCGTGTGTACGTGCACGTGTGAGTGAGTGCGTCTGTGTGTGTGTGTCTCCGTGTGTGTGTGGGTATGCGTGCTGGGAAGTGTGAGTGCCTATAGCCAAGTGAGCCGGACGGACAGCAGAGCAGAGCAGAGCGCTGGAGCAGGAAATTATTCAGCCCGCATGCACGGCTCCCTATTGATCACCAGCTCCTGGAACGGCTCATTGCTTTCACTATTCATAACTGTGCCGCAGTCCAGCAGGACTACTGCTCATTGGAAAGAATTAGCAGCAGCAGCAGCAGCGGGCAGGAGGGGCCTTCCTGTTAGACAATAAAGGTGCAGTATAGGACAGGCAGGAGAGATAGTGTTGACCCCTCCTCTGTCCTCCTCTGCCCTTCTCTACACCAGTGGTTTTCTCGAAGTGGGGGTCGCAGACCCCTGGGGGGCGTAGGGGGATGCTAGGGGGGCTGTGGCGGGTTGGCAGGAATAACAAAATAAATAATTTAATAATCAAGTGTGCCAAAATAAACAAAAAAAATAGCTAAACAATATTCACTTCCTCTCTCCTCCTGTTTGGCTGTTAGGGTACTTTTATTAATCCCAAGGGAAATTAAGTTGTCTGACAGCTTAGACATATGTATACACAAAGACCTAATACACATTATTGCACATTGCAGTAAACATATAGCACAAATTTGAGTATAGCAAAATGCCTTACATCAGTTAACATACACACTCCCACGCACTCTCTCTTACACACACACACACACACACACACACACACACACACACACACACACACACACACACACACACACACACACACACACACACACACACACACACACACACACACACACACACACACACTGTAACGGTGGCACCGACTATATTTGAAAGATTTAAATTATTTTGAGTTAGGCGCCAGGCAGCGAGAACACTGCTGTCGCTTTAACTGTTACACTCCCACAATTGAATAAATAACCAGTGACCAGAAAAGAACTCAGTTCGACACAAAAATCATTTTCTTATTTTTAGTGCACTTCTCAATTTCAAATTACCCAAAACATGACTTTTGAAACATAATTAAATTCATACCAAACAATAATGTCCTTACTTGTTTGTGTGTAGGTACAGTATATGTGTGTGCGTGGGTGGGCGTGAGTTGTGTATGCACTTGAAACGGGAGAGATGGTTGGATGAAGCGCATGAGAGCTGTGAGCAGGAGCGAGTAGAGAGTAGGCTAGAACAGAAGAGCCACGTGAGCGAAGATTGGAAACCACTTTTACAGTCCCTCTTTACCGATACATTCGCCCAGGTCTGGAGGTGTCCAGACAGCGAAAGTGGTTGGTTTGAGAATTACCTCCGTGTCTGCCTGGAACAAAGCTTGTGTTGACAACGTCCTTTTCGGTACGTCCTGGTCCACACTTGTTCACAGACGAGGATCCCTTTACGCAGACATGCCCGCAACACCGTTGAGGTCCGAGCTTTTCAGTCTTCACACGCTTGGTCCGGATTAAGGCAATCTTCTTGGCTGCACACTCTTTGCGATCTCTCACGCTGCTTGCACGTGGATGTCTCGACAGCCTCACCGCCATTGAGCTTGAACTTGGCATAATTATAGACCACACCTGTGATTGAAGTTTGCGATGTGGCATGGGAAATGTAGTGAGGAAATGGTAACGCTGCTCTCGTTTGAAGAGAAGCAGAGGGCAGTCCATTACAACACACACACACACACACACACACACACACACACACACACACACACACACACACACACACACACACACAGATTATGGAGGTCACAGAGCCCTTGCCCCCTTGTTTTTCCCTCCTGTTAGCCTCTCCACTATGAAGGTACTAAGGTAGCCCTGTCACCCTCCTCCTCCTCTGTCCTCCCCCACTGCCCCCGATGCCCTCTCCACTATGCAGGTACCATAGCAGAGCCCTGTTGTCCTCCTCCTCGACCTCCTCCACTGTCCTCCCGTAAGGCTCTGTTGCCCTCCTCTCTCTTCCTTTTAGATTATGGAGGTAGCAGAGCCCTGTTGCCCTCCTTCTCTGCCCCCCTGCTCTGTCCTCCTGTTAGCCTCTCCACTATGAAGGTACTAAGGTAGCCCTGTCACCCTCCTCCTCCTGTGCCTCCTCCACTGCCCCCGATGCCCTCTCCACTATGGAGGTGCCACAGCAGAGCCCTGTTGCCCTCCTCCTCTGCCTCCCTCTTTTTCCTCCTGTTAGGCTCCCAACTATGGAGGTACCATAGAAGAGCCCTGTCGCCCTCCTCCTCCTGTGCCTCCTCCACTGCCCCCGATGCCCTCTCCACTATGGAGGTGCCACAGCAGAGCCCTGTTGCCCTCCTCCTCTGCCTCCCTCTTTTTCCTCCTGTTAGGCTCCCAACTATGGAGGTACCATAGCAGAGCCCTGTTGCCCTCCTCCTCTGCCTCTTCCACTGCCCCCGATGCCCTCTCCACTATGAAGGTACCATAGTACCCTCCTCCTCTGCCTCTTCCTTTCGCCTCCTGTTAGCCTCTCCACTAGCAGAGCCCTGTTGCCCTCCTCTTCTGCCTCCTCCACTGCCCCCGATGCCCTCTCCACTTTACAGCTGCCTCTTGCTCGCCATCACCGATTATAAAATGCCGTGTTTATTGGAAGTGGGGTGTCGTCAATTTGATGTTGAGGGAGTTTCATTACAACTGTGGGCTCACTCTCTCTCTCCCTCCTCCATCTCTCTCTCGCTCCCCCCCCTCTCTCTCTCCCTTCCTATCTCTCTCTCTCTCTTTCTCTCTTTCTCTCTCTCTTTCTCTCTCCCTCCCCCACCCCCTCTGTGTGTGTGTGTGCGTGTGTGTTTGTGTGCGTGTGTGTGTGTGTGTGTGTGTGTGTGTGTGTACTCGATATCTGCCATCCCCCTCAAAATAAACTAAACTATATAAATCGTACACTTTTACAGCCTAGGACTTAGAGCTTCACAACTCAGCCCGCAGGAGTAAGTAAAACAAGGTGGAGGTGGAAGGCTATGTGTGTGTGTGTGTGTGTGTGTGTGTGTGTGTGTGTGTGTGTGTGTGTGTGTGTGTGTGTGTGTGTGTGTGTGGTGTGTGTGTGTGTGTGTGTGTGTGTGTGTGTGTGTGTGTGTGTGTGTGTGCGTGCGTGCGTGCGTGCGTGCGTGCGTGTGTGTCCGTGCTTGTGCGTGCATGCTTGTGCGTGCGCGCGTGTGTGTGTGCGTGCGTGCGTATGTGCGTGTGCAGTACCCCATAGCTCAGCTGTGTGTGTGTGCATATGTGTGTCTGTGTGTGCCTGTGTGTGTTTGTCTGTCTGTTTCATGTGGGAATGGGTGTGAGTTTGTGTGTGTGCACTATGTGTGTATGTGTGTTGTTGCTGGGGGCAGGCATTAAACCAGCATTAAACCAGCCACACGCTCAAGAGAGAGAGAGAGAGAAAAAAACTGGGATTGACCATCTCTGCAGTGGCAATATATTAGAGTCTGATGGAACAGCTTGGACTTAAACACCTTATGTGTGTGTTTTTAAGCGGCTCTGTAGCGAGGTGCAAGAAAAACTGTAATGTCCTCAGGAGCCAGCAGTGCAGTGTCCCTGACGTCAATATTATAACCCCCCCCAAACCTTAATTGACCTCTAAGCTTATTGATCGCATTGTCCCCACTGGCTAATGGGTGACATTTCCAGTCATATTTCATTAGCTTGGCGCGTGACAACCGATGGTAGTTTTAAATGTCAAAGGGCATCGCGTGGCCGTAATTTCACCACAATGATAGGAGCTCCAATAAAGTGCCTGTTGCTCATCATCTGCATGAGTCTCTCTGTCTGTGTGATAGATTGAGGAGTCAAACTGAAAGCTCGCCGCAATCAGTTACACCACCACTGAAGCTTGCCTTTGCTTTTTTTTCTCGCCGTTGCTGCTTGCCTTTTCCCCTGTTTGTGAAAGGATTTTTAAAAAATAACTGGATGGATGTACCTCTCTAGATATTTTTTTAATGTCTGTTCGTTCGATTACAAATGTACAGTTTTTCTGCAGAGTTTGTCATTTTAAGGATTTAAAATTCAGACCGTAAGCCCAAATAAATAAATGCTCTTTTGTCAACAGTTCAGACAGAGAATATTTATTTTGGTCAGAGGTGTCTAAAGTAAAAGAAAAAAACGGAAACCATTTTCTTCAAACACTGATAACTAATCCGAGTAACCAGTAGACCTGTG
>NC_085880.1:17066027-17088527 GCF_034702125.1 Engraulis encrasicolus | reverse complement strand
GCACATATGCACACACAAGGACAGTCTTCTGAGCAGCGCACCTTTAGAAGTTTTTTTTTTCCCTCGTACATTGTGGCTTGATGGGCGAGCCAGTCCAAGCACAGAGTTATTGCAGCCGAGTAAGAACAGCCATCCATCAGCCTTGTGGCGGGGCTGGCAGTGCCTCGCAGGCAGGCGGCCAGCTTTCCCCCCCCCGAAAACTACTGTTTTCTTCGTCTGCAGCAGTAAACACGAACATTAGCCTTTCACAGTGGATTCTCACTCCATCTTCCTCCCTCCACGATGGCACTCCTGAAACGGTGTGGCACTCTGAATGTGCAACCATTTGGCCCCTGGAAAAGCTTAACTGCAACAGCACAGCAACATTACAAACATTCTTTACACTAACACATTACAACTTGGTCATTGCCATTCCCACTATAAGAACTTTGTACTAAGAGGGGTTATGTCTTTTTAAGGGTTGGAACTTGGAAGCCTTCTCTTTTTTTAAATTTATTTTGTAGGTTTTTTTGCTTACTGATATTCTGTGATTTCTCCGCCATCTAATGAATATTTTTCATTATTCTGTGGCAATAAATGTTTCCCCCAAAGTGCAGTGCATCTCCAACCTTGACAACAATATTGCTATCACATTAATTTATTTTCTCCTGGCAAAGAAATGCTACTTGCCTGCATGGCAAAATGATGTCTGGTAATTACGCTTATTTAATTTCTGCCAAGCAAATCGGGAGTGGCAGAGAGACTTTTTGCGCATGCTAATTATTTTGTTTTCAAAAACTAAGGAGAGTGGATTTGAAAAATGAAAAGAAAGTTTTCTTGTGTTTTCAGAAGAGTGAAATACATGTAAATACACCTCCAGAAAGTTTTCACAGTGCATCTGGTGCAGGAAGGAAGAAACTCCACTGGTGCTGAGGTTGCCACTGATGTCATAGTACTGTCCATGGCTGTGTTTCTTAAAAGCTCTTACGGTAGGGACACATAGACGCGAATTTGGCCAAGCGAAGCGAACTTCGCCAGACGAAGGCAAGCGAAAGCAAGCGAACAGGAGCGAAGCAAAGTGAAATTATTAAGTCAAGTTTAATATTATGCAAATGAGGAGCGAATTCGCTTGGGGCACTCCATAACAACATAACTGTTCCATTCCATTTGATTCGCCGCGACGACCTGATGACGGTTGAGCTGTCAGAATAGAACACTGAATTTCGCCTTGCTCGTTTCGCCTGCTATGTGTCCCTACTGTTAAGTAGTACGCAGTAAATAGTATTTAAGCACGAGGTGCCCGTTTGGCATTGTATCAGAAATAGGTCTCACATCATCAATAAAAGTGTATACTACATACATACACAATTTTACCCCACACAGGCACTTTGCATATGCGAGAAAAGATACTGTATGTAGGCCGATAAAATGATTGTATGAATACAATTTTAGTGATGGGATATATTAGGGGGCACCTCATGCTAGTGTTAAGTACTACTTAGGCTTAAAGGGACACTCTGTGAGATTTTCAGTTGTTTATTTCCAGAATTCATGCTGCCCATTCACTAATGTTACCTTTGTCATGAATACTTACCACCACCATCAAATTCTAAGTATTCATTATGACTAGAAAAATTGCACTTTTCGTACATGAAAAGGGGGACCTTCTCCATGGTCTGCCATTTTGAATTTCCAAAAATAGCAATTTTTAGCTGCAAAAATGACTCTACTTGGACCATACTAGGAAATATTTGTTTATTACTTAGTAAACTTTCATGTAAAGATCAAATTTGCCAATAGGCAGCCCAGTTTCAATGAGCAGCATAGTTGCAGTAGCTTTTTTGACCATTTCCTGACCATTTTCCAAGTAGAGTCACAGTGTACCTTTAAGTACTACTTACTGTACGTGTTTTTTGCCCAAATGGCTAGCTGTCGAGCTGGGCTACAAACCAAAGTCAAAGTTAACTTTATTATCCCAGAAGGGAAATTCAGATGGTCAAGGTGCGTATAAGTACAGTACAGAACATTCAGACTTGAAAACAAATAAACACATAAAAGACATAAGTACACCCCCTCCCCAATACCACTCCAGCTCCTCTCCACACGTCTAGACTGCTGCATTACCACACACACACCACTCCCGGATCAGGAGTTAGGGTTCGGGTCAGGGCTGTGTTAACAGGCTAGTGTTAGCTCATTCTGACGATGGAACCCCTTTTCAACAGAACACACTGATGTTTTTTTGTCCTTTCAGTGCAATCTGTCCATTTTTTGTTTTATGCTCACTCTCTGGATATCTCTCATTTTTCTCTTTCAGACACCACGATCTATTTCCCATTTTTCAATGGCACCTCTTACCTGGAGCTCCCGTCCCTTACGTCTCTGCTGCAGCAGCCTGACACACTGGGGGCCTCCTCCTCCTCCTCCTCCTCCTCCTCCGCCGGTGACAGCCCTGCCTCTCTCTACTTGACTGTGAGGACGAGGGCGAGCAGTGGCATAATCCTTTATGGTGAGTATTAGCACACATCCCATCCTCCTCAAGTGCCTGACTTACAGCTCAAAGGAGAGTTATTACCGCCTGCTCTCTTTATGTTCTTCAAATCTCAGCAGAGAGAGAGAGAGAGAGAGAGAGAGAGAGAGAGAGAGAGAGAGAGAGAGAGAGAAAAGAGTGTGGTTCTGTCTGTGTGTGTGCGCGCGTGCGTGCGTGTGTGTGCAAGCGCCTGTGCGTGCGTTAATGTGCCGCCGTGTGTCTGCTTGAGGCTGGCTGTGTGTGTCTGTGAAGACTAAAAAAAAATATTATTTTCTCAATGTTATTCTGAAGACAATAAGGTTTATTCCCTCTTTTCAATTTCTCTTCACTTATTCTTCAGCTCTTCCCTTGTTTCAACTTCACGATAAGAAAGTGAAAAATAGTTATCGTTTTGCTCAGAGCCATTGTGTTTTTGGTCTGTAGCCAATCCCAAACTAACAGCTGGTTGGTTATTCATCATTGACCACTAGCACTTTGTGCTCTTTCAAAATATGTGTCTTGTGTGCACGGCCGCTCACAGCTTTTGCAGGGCCCAGGACAAAAGTAATCTGAAAGGGCCCCCTACCCAAAATATACAATGTAGGTAATGGGGACCCAATTCTGGGCCCCCTATCTCCCTGGGCTCGGGACAACATACCCCATTCCCCCCTGTCGGCGGGCCTGCTTGTGTGTAATACAAAGGTGTGTAGCAACAGACAACTGGTACGCAAGGCAGATGGCAGGGGCTACAGCGCTGGGATGGATTACTACACGGGCCTACCGGGCGCAGGCCCAGGGGCCCAAGAGTTAAGGGGGCCCAGAAGTCCAAGCCTCTATATTTCCATTAAAATCCCACTTTAATAAACAACTGTATTTTCATTTTTTCTGAGGGAACAAATCCTTGAATATCCAGCAATATAGAGTCTCTAACATCTGGTGGGGTTTTTTTTTTGTGCAAATGAGTAACAGTCATGGATGGGGGGGGGGCTTTCTTGTTGTCTGGCCCAGGGGCCCATGGAGTGGTAATCTGTCCCTGGCTACAGCTCTGGCATATAGTATGTGGCTCAGCTCAGCTTGACACAGGAGCGGTGGTAGGTCCTGACAAAGTCATGTATAAATATGTTTTAGTTGTATGACCGCGAGCCATCTGCTGTACAGTACTCTGGGCTCAGGTCAAGTCGTGATCATGCAGGATAGAAATTTATTTCTGTGGGGATTTAATTGTGAAGGCTGGGAAAGTTTGGGAGATAATGTGCAGATGTCCACTTTTAAAAAATGAAAACTAAAACTGAAGAGACTTTTGGAAAGTATAATAAGATTATACTAGGCTATATAAGATTGAATGCTGAAGAATAAAGTATGTGTACAGTATTTCCCAATTAAGTAAATTTAAAACGATAACGTTTACATTTCCTGAATCCTGTGTACGTACATAAATGTACTAAATAGCTTGAAGTTTCATGAGTAGGGTTGGGTGTCAGGAGAAAGTAAATGTTGAAGTCGAAGCTTTGTCATGGCAAAAGGCATTTATTATATTCCGATTTGGCTTCCATCCCGACTGGTCAAACCCCCCTGCTCCTTCACAGGGTAATTAATTGAGGATAGCCAATGTCACCCAGCCTCTTTTGTCTCTCTGCCGACTTCGCCAACTTTTTACATTCCCTCTCCGAGGCAGGGCTGGACTGGGCCAAATAATAAGGCCGGGCATTTTCGACCAAGAGCGGTCCACTAGGCATTGAGCAAGGCAACGGGGCCTGTGACAATAATTTTAGCCATTCATTACAAGTAAAGCTATTTTGACCACAACAGGCAAAATGAATATTTAAATCTGAATCAGACAAGTAGTGGCATGAGGACTAATACCACTACACTCTCACAATAGTACATAACTGGAATGCACAACACTACCTCTTTTTAATATATGTTCTATGTATGTCTGTTGTTGCCCAGTCTTGCACTTTATATGTCTGTATGGGTATTGTATAGGTACTCTAGGTCTAATGTATGTATACTGTCTATGTGTAATTGTCTATGTCCACATCTAGAGTATAGAGGTTATGTCTGTCTGCATGGGAAAGTAAGAAACGTAATTTCAATTCTTTGTATGACTAGCCTATGTAAAGAAATCGACAATAAAACCGACTTCACTTGACTTGGGGGGAGGACCAGGCCAAAATCAAATCATCAAAGGGGTATGCCACTATTTTGGGTCTTAATACAGTTAAAATCGTTGGCTGGTGTTTATAAAGGTGGTAAAGTGTCTTATTTTTCATGTTAAGCGTTGTCTTGCTTTAAGAGAAGTTAAAAGAGGGAATATGTCGCTAAGCTAGTGAAAGTCAATGTATCCGTGTAGCATTGTAGCATGCTACATGGATGCATTGACTTTCACTAGCTTAGCGACATGCTCCCTCTTTTCACTTGTCTTAAAGCAAGACAACGGCTTACATGAAAAATAAGACACTTTACCACCTTTATAAACTCCAGCCAACGATTTTAACTGTATTAAGCCCCAAAATAGTGGCATACCCCTTTAACAGTCCACCGGGCAAATGCCCTGTATGCCTTAAGGCCTATCCAGCTATGCTCCGAGGGACTGCTTTTCAATCAATAGCATCATTAGATCAGGAAAAGCACCACAGAAGTTGGCTCGAATACACTAAAATGTGATGTGTCAAAGTCACTGTTTTGAAGCGTGCCGTTGTAGTTTGGGTTTGTAGTGCTTTTGTGAAGGTCCCCCTGATGAATCGTGGAAGTCATTGAAAGACTGCACTTTTTTTGTTGTAATGATGGATTTTCTCCAACGCTCCAACGAGATATTAGGGAGGGGAAGATCAACCATCAGGTGCTGAGACGTGAGATGTGTGTTTTCTCTGAAGAAGAAGGGGTGAGGAGTAGGAATGAAAGTATGGAGTCTTGATTGCTTCTGCTGTCAAGTTAGGACTGTCTGTCAGCCCACCTCCACCCCCCCACCCTTTCCTACCCTACAGTGCCTCACCCCACCCTCAGCTGTCAGATTACCCGCTCATGTAGGCTACATCTCAGCCTCAACATCATAAGGCTGTTAATAGTGCTGGATGGTTTTGACAATCCAACATGATCATGGATTTCACACCACAAACATACACAACGCATGCACACTCATACGTTCACACACACACATGCATGCAAGCAAGCACGGATGCGTATACACGCACGCACGCACGCACGCACACACTCACACACTCTCACTCTCTCTCTCTCTCTCTCTCTCTCTCTCTCTCTCACACGCGCGCGCGCGCGCACACACACACACACACACACTCTCTCTCTCTCTCACACACACACACACACACACACACACACTCCTCTCTCTCTCTCTCTCTCTCTCTCTCTCTCTCTCTCTCTCTCTCCTGTCTCTCTCTCTCTCTCTCTCTCTCTCTCTCTCTCTCTCTCTCTCTCTCTCTCTCTCTCACACACACACACACACACACTCTTTCTCTCTCTCTCTCTCTCTCTCACACACACACACACACACACACACACACACACACACACACACACACACACACACACACACACACACACACACACACACACACACAGAGCCCATCCTATTTCCTCCATCTGTCAGATTTGCTGTTCATCATGGGCTGTCTCCTGTCTGATGGCTGCTGACATGACAACGTGATCATGTCTTTCACAACCATCATACACAGAGATAGATACACGCACGCGCACGCGCACGCACACACACACACACACACACACACACACACACACACACACACACACACACACACACAAACACACACACACACACACACACACACACACACACACACACACACACACACACAAACACACACACAAACACACACTCTCTCTCTCACACGTACGCACACACACACACACACACATACACGAACGTGAACACGTACACACACACACACACACACACACACACACACACACACACACACACACACACACACACACACACACACACACACACACACACACACACACACACACACACACACACACACACTCAGGATACATCACACCACCACCAACCCTTCCTACACTACACTGAGCCATCAGTGCTTTACTTTTAGTTGATAATTGATGGTACAGTATATGGTAATGAATGTCTGGCCGAAAAACGCGAGATATACACAGCAACGTTGCTGCACACGAGGCAGCCGTGAGATTTATACGCGCGCAAGGGAGGAGATTCAAAGCCATTTTTTAATGAAGGCCCGCACCGCAAGATAAATGTAGCGCACAATCTGCTGCAAATGTTTTGTCAGGACATTGGTTACGTTAAGGGAAGAAGTTATGGCTATCTCAGCTGGGATGCTAATTTGTCACATAAGCCATGCGGAACACTGGGGCTTAATATTAAAAAAAATGCCCGAGTAGCATTTAAAAAGCCTGAGCGTGGTTGAAAAAAAAATGGCCAGGTTCATAGTGATGATTAGTAAGCAATGTGGTTAGCAATGTGGAACGCAACGCAACAAATGACAAAGACTACGAGATACGCTATGCTATAGGATGTGCTGTATGCTCATGATGAATCCACAATGCACAATCACTGTGCAGAACAACACAAATCAAATGTAAAATGCATAAGGGTTTGTTTTCCCGCCATGACAGCCTTCATCCCAGCCTCCTCTTTTGCGTTTGCCAACTCTCTACATGTCCCTTTCCAAGGGGGATGTTTGCAAACGCACCAACCCCTTTCTATCACATCCACATCATTAAATAAGAGAGAGGGCCACAGAAGCGGACTAAATGTGATCTGTCAATGTCAGTTTTCTTTTTTTTTTCTTTTTTGAAGCAACACAATGCACTCTAGTATGAAGGTTCCCTAATGAATCTCAAACGTCATTGAAAGTCTTTTTGTTTTATTTTTAAAGTCTAATGTTCCTCAAGGTTTAACATGCCTGCACGTTCCTCAATATTTACAAAGCCTGGGGTGCAGTTCTCGAAACTGTAGTTTCTAACTATGTTAGCTACTTTGCTGTTTGCAATGCAATTTCCCATTGACAACTACCCAAGTTGCTAAGTAGCTAACAACTACGCTTTCGAGAAACGCACCCCTGTTGTTGTTGAGATCGGTTAAGTCAGTGGTTCCCAAACTTTTCCCCCTGCACACCCCCTTGTACATTTCAATGTGGTTCTAGATCCATTGCTTGGGGTGCTTTCTGTCTCTCGTCTCACAGTCCGAAACACAGTTTCACTGGATTTTCTTTTTCTTTTTTCTTTTTTTTGTTAAGAAAAGACATTATTTTTTCCCAGTGTCCACATCTACTGAGAAGAAAGGAGCAGGGAGGAGGAGGAAGGAGAGTGTGTGTTTGGCATGCTAATTCAGTAGACGGCCAGGCACGCACGTACGGTACAGGGTATTGCATCACCCCTGGCTGTAGGCTGATGTTACACAGGGCCTCTCATCACCCACTTGTGGGTTTTATTATTTATTTATTTTTTCTTTACAGTCCCTTTTAGAATATTTTTTTTTCATGACACAGATCACACAAGGATGAAGGCGGGAGGGGTGGCGAGACGTAAAAAAACTTTTGACATAAATCACACCAGTGAAGGAGGGGAGAAGAAAAAAAAAGAGGACTCGACACGTCTGTCACACAGTCCAATTAATATCGTCACCTAAGACACTCCTTCCATTCCCGAACGCTGAGATCTGAAATGCAAATGCTCTCTCCTCCCCTTCGTCGTCTTTTCTTCTTCTCCTCCTCCTTCTCCTTTCTATCTTCTCTTCTCTTCTCTTCTCTCCTTTGGCTCAGTGCGAGAGAGAGAGAGAGAGAGAGAGAGAGAGAGAGAGAGAGAGAGAGAAGAAGAAGAAGAAGAAAAAGATGTAGAGAGAGAGAGAGAAGAAGAAGAAGAAGAGAGAGAGAGAGAGAAGAAGAAGAGAGAGAGAGAAGGAGAGAGAGAGGAACTCGCTGAGGCTGCGTGCCTCTGGGTCAGACAGCCCAGAAATGCGTTCCTGTCCAAAATTCACAAATATCCTCTGGGCTTTGGGGTGTACTCCCCCGCTGCGCACTGCCACTCGCCGCACAGGGCCCTGGGGACCTCCCTGCGGCTGCATGACACGTCTGTACCACCCCCCCCCCCCCCCCATCACCACCGTCACCACCACCACCACCACCACCACCATGCGCACACACATCCTACCCTGCCTCCACCCCCCACCACACACACACACCATTTCCATACACACACACTCACTTGTGCACGCACACACATGCACGCACGCACACACGTACACACACGTACACACACACACCTACGCGTACACACACGCACACACACAAATGCGTGCACACAGACACACACACATGCACACACACTACCCTACCCTACCACACTCCCAGTACCACTGCATCATCTTTTCTTCCCTCCTTCCACACACATCTTCAGCTCCCTTCCTCTTCCCATCCCTACACCGCTACCTCCCCATCCTTCTCTTCTGTCTCTTCTCCCCATCCCATCCTCCCTTCTCTTTCTCCTCCCCATCCCGTCCTCCTATCTCTCCTCCCCATCCCTCCCTCCCTTCTCTCTCCTCCCCATCCCATCCTCTCTCTCCTCCCCCCCATTCATTTGCGTTTGTTCGTCCTGCATATAGTGTTGCATGATGCAGTCATGCAAAAAAGGGGGTCGAGTCAGGAGGAGGAAAGGAGGAGGAGGAGAACTGTGAAATGCAGTGGAAAGGCAGTGCCCCCCCCCACCACCACCACCACCACCTTGCTTGGTTTGGTTTAGCAATTCATGGCATGCAAAGGAGATATCGTCAGGAGCCTCTCCTCTACCGTCCTTTGCCCTGACAAATCGGTGGGGTGTTTGACAGACAGACAATTCCCCAGTAATTGGGCTGCTTCAGTTCAGGAGTTTTTTTTTCTCCCCCGTTTACTCTTCAAAACTGCCAGAGAAGGGAAGTTATAACTGTATGTACGTCCTACAAGTGTCCAAACTCATTTAAGTTCAGCATGCTTTGCCAAACACCTGTGCCGCTGTAATGGCCACTTCTGCAAAAACTGGCACATATTGGAATGATATGACGTCGGTCGGTGGGGAAAAACAAGATTGGGCAGCGGAATATTGGTTATATGGATGATGAGAGTGTGCCACACATGTGGCACGGCACGGCAGAGAAAGGCAGGTGGAGGAGGGTGCTCACACTCATTGAGGGAAATAGAGAGAGAGAGAGAGAGAGAGAGAGAGAGAGAGAGAGAGAGAGAGAGAGAGTCTCTGAGCTGCTTTCATCTGCGGGTGCATATCTCCTGCCTGCATGCCGGGCTGCTGTTGTTGCTGCAGCTGCCGCTGCTGCTGTTGCTGCTGCACGCGAAAAAGAGCCACCCAACAGAAAGCTCCAGAGATCAAACAGACAAAGTTAATCAGAAGACCAGACGCAGACACAGGCGTGTGCACACATACACATACATGCATACGCACGCACGCACGCATGCATACATATACACACACACATCATCAGCATGCAGAGAGGGGCATGCCATTCCCATTCCCATCCCTATCCCATCCACCCATGGTCCAGGATGGCTCCTCAAATGCTTATCTTCTCCACTGCCCGTCTGCCTGTCAGCTACTCTGCCTGCCTGCCGCTCTGCCTGCTACCTGCCCGCCTATCTGTCTGTCTGCCCACCTGCTTGCCTGCCTGCCTGCCTACTTGCCTGTCTGCCTACCTGCCTGCCTGCCTGTCTACCTAACTGTCTGCCTGTCTGCCTGCCTGTCTGCCTACCTGTCTGCCTACCTGCCTGTCTCCCTGCCTGTCTCCCTGCCTGCCTCCCTGCCTGCCTGCCTGCTTGCCTTCCCTCCTTGCCTGCTTCCTCTCCCACCCCCAAACCACCTCCATCACCAGGAAAGTGAACACACAACCTCATTGGAAGCATTGCAGTAACCTTCTCCCTCGGGTCTCCTGTCAGCCATGGAGTGGTGTGGAGAAAAAGACCAGGTTGCTGGAGCTCACAGAAGGAGAGAGAGAGAGAGAGAGAGAGAGAGAGAGAGAGAGAGAGAGAGAGAGAGAGAGAGAGAGAGGCATTGGGTCTTGTATTGAGGAACGGAGGCTGGAAGATAGTAGATACCTAAGGCCTCATTTGTCACCCTCCCTTTTTGTACGCTATTGGAAATACTATAACGTTGCATTTGCATTTGCATTGCAATTATACACGTGTTCCAAAGTAATTCCCAACCAAGTGTGTAGAGAAATGATGAATGAAAACACTTCAAGTCTATTGAAGCCATTTTTTTGTTGCAAGAAGTACTCCATTAAAATATTAACCCTGTTCTGTTGTCTGGTCATGAAGCACGTACGTACATTAATATGTAACAAATTCATCATGTGCGCAGTATTTGCATAATAAGCCTTCAGGCGAACTTTGAAAATGGTGTGTGTGCCAGCCAGCTGTAGGGCAGTTGGCCGTGGAACAGAATTGGCGAACTACTGAAGACTGCAGTTGCGTGATACTGTGATACGTGGGGATGGCTGTTGTTTGTTTGTTTGTTTGTTTGTTTGCTTTTGGTCTGAATATATATCACAGACTTAACTAGATTAATTATTCATCATAAATAAACATGCATGCTTGGTTGTGCATGTATGTTTTTATCTCTTCCACATGAAACAACCCCGTTCTTCCTTTGTCCTCTCTTCCCTTTCTCTTTCTCTTTCTCGCTTTCTCTGACACTCCCTCCGATTCAAATTCAAAATTCAAATTAAAAATATATCTTTGTAGAACATTCTAATTCGTTCTTATTCTAAGCGATCCCAAGCAAGCTAGCTGACGGAAAGGCTACATATATTATTTAAATAAAACTAATAATCTTTTTCATGAATGCAAGTCTTTCTCTATCTGTCTCTCCCTGTCACTATCTCTCTCCCCCCCCCCCTTCTCCTCCCTCTCATTTATACTGGGGTCTTGTGCAAAGATATTCATTGTGGTCCTGCTGCCGTAATGAAAAGATCACTCTTGTCTCCTCAGCTCTGTGTCTCCCCCTTATGCGTCTCTCAGCTTGTAGGCTCAGGCAGGCTGGCAGTTATAGTGCACTTACAACACAAAAAAGGCTTTTAGCCATCAGGTCCTCCGTGTTCTCCATTCACAATCAATTGGAGCTGAAACAATGTTGTAGGGATTTCTTTAGACAGCCCTCAGTAATACGTGGAAGCCTGCCGCTGCAACTGCTGCTGCCTCCGAGTCCGTCCACACCCAAAGTAGGTCAGCCAACCGGCTTTTCAATAGCCTACAAGGAAAAATGAGAGATTCTCTGAAACTGATCACATTAACTCAGCTTCTCTTGCCTGAATCCTGAATTGTCTTCTTTTATCCTTCCCCCAACCTCCCGCTCTCACACTCTCCTCCCCCCTCTCCCTCTCTCTGTCCCATTCCATCTCATTATTCCTCTATATATCTTTCCCTCCCTGTCTCTCTTTCTTTCTATCATTCTCTCTCTCTTCTATCTCTCTCTCTCTCTCTCTCTCTCTCTCTCTCTCTCTCTCTCCCTCCTTCCTCCTTCCCCATCTTCCCTCAGCTCGAGAGGAGAATTTCGGCGAGCGTTTCCTGGTGGTGTTCCTTCAGGACGGGAGGCCTGCTGCCAGACTGGGCTGTGGAGGTATCCGCCCCCTGACTGCCATCGCCGCTCACAACATCAGCACCGACAGACTGACAGCCATCACCGTGCGGTGAGTAAAGAGGCTCCTACGTACACCAGGACTCCTCCTCCCTATAGCAGGCCCTCATCCCATTAGTGGTGTGAACGGCTCCCAGAAGTGAACGATGGGAACCGCATCACAGCTGAGGGAGCCACTGTAGCGTTATTTCGTTCATTTTTCATTCATTTTAAGCATGTGACCTTGACACGAGTTCTCAAATTTGGAAGAAAAAAAAACACAGTTGTCAGCCTTAAAGAGTGTCAGAAATGGTCTTAGGAAGCAGAAGGATAATCAGTTGTTGTTTGGTCAAAATTACAGCGAGGTGGAGTCAAAATATCTATTACATTCTTAACACTGAATAAAGAATTTAAAAAGAGCCAAAAGAGCTCTTGAAAGGAACGAGGCATTATGATCCGGATCCCGTCAAAGAGCCATAAATCCAATCTGTACATCACATAACTGGTATAGGACCTCTTTCTATTATAGTCAAGTACTGTAGGTTCACTGTAAAACATTCCAAACCAGATAAACGTAAAATGGTTAGTTGCCCTGCTGCATTAAGTTTGTAAGTCAACTCAACTCAAGGCTTAACTCAACTCAAGGCTTTCTCAACTTGACTTAACTTACCAATTTAAGGCAGCAGGGTAATTTTTTACATTTAACTAGCTGCAATGTTTTACAGTGTTGTTTTTCCTTCTTTGGTCACACTAGAGATTAGAAGGTTTTAGGTCACGTTTGAAATGCAGAGGGGGGGCCTACCCTTCTTAACTTGTTTGGTGCAATCTTGGCCCATGGAGGATGTCAAAAGGAATTTAGTTCCTTTCATGTTGTTATTAATAGGTGATGTGCACGGGCATTTAAGTGGACTTACATCATCCATCAGTAAGTCATGAACCGCCAATTTTCCCCACTCATAATGAATACGAAAATATGATGGTGGTGGTAAGGATTTCTGAAAAAGGTAACAGTTGTGAATGGGTAGCATGAATTCTGGAAAGAAATTGCTTTAAAAAAAAATACACAGTGCACCTTTAACACCTCTCTATGCAGTTTTATTTTAGTCGGCTGGTCGAGTATTCCATATGATCTAAAGAGGTTGAAGGCTGTGCGCGTCACTTTCTTCACTTTCTTTTACATTATCACAAAACAGCCACTTAAAGAACCCCATTCAAATCTTCAAGCGTCGACCGAAAACAGACCACCAAGTTCAACAGCCCTTTTTTGCAGATTCCATCTCTGTGTGTTTCAGTAAGCCTTAGAGATGCCTGAAAACTTCAAAAAAAACTTCAAAAAAATAAAATACTCGCACAATTTCATTTTATATCGCCAAGCAGTTATAACACCAGTCAGTGAGCATGGACTTAAATCCCACTTCTCATCAAAGCCAGAGATATGAGTGTCTGCAATATCAAACATTGCACTTTTAGTCTTTGTCTTTTTCTAGTCTAGTTATCTAGTGTATAATGCATAGCTGAAAGCCCCAAAGGAGCCAGAGCCTGACATATTTCTCCATATTTGTGCCTATTCCCTTTTTGACACATGCCCTTGAGAAGTACAATGGTTGTCTGTGAGCACATGATCAGTTTAGATTACATTTGTCATGTTGCTCCGGTTAAAAAAAAATACAGCCCTTTCGAGTCCAGCTCCACGTGCATTCTTCTCTCCATATGTGGTCTGGGATGTCTTCTGCCGGCCATGGGGATGGAATGCATCAAATCAGAAGTCGTCCATGTGATATATGTTGCATTGCCCGTCGTATATTTCATCTTATACTCCCCTCCACCCATGTAGCTGACCAAAGGTTGTAAAGGCAACTGATGGACTGTGACAGCTCTAACCTCAAGGACGTTCTGACTGTCAGCCTCCTCTCCTTGTAAACATGTGTGGTTTTATTCTGGTTAAAGAAGAGGTTGCCGGAGGAGGTTTAGGAGGGCATGCAGTGATAGCAATGAGCTCTGAACACAACAGCATCCATTACCATTATTGGACCCTGTCACAATTAAGGCCAATTTATAGCCCAGGTGACGGGCGCCGCTTGGACAAAAATATGATGTAAAACTCGTGAAATTTCTGTCACAGAGCTTATCAAATTCTTTTAATGGCACAGACGTGGATTATTGCAATTGGGCAGAATCTCTAAACCTCTGCACTACTGCGTGATGCCTTGGTCACACACTCTCTGTGTTTTCTTGGCCTTTGTGTTCTTATTGGTTATACAATATTTGTTTGCTAATGCAGAACTGTGGATTAGAACAGAACACGTACCGATGAATTTAGAAAATGGAATATCAACAAAACCTCAAGCTATATCTTTCAAGCTAAGCATGGACAATTTTTGAGACCTTTATTGGAAGTGTTCATGGCATGACATCCCTTGTGCTCCTTTAAGTTTCTTACGGCTATTCTTCCCTACAAAAGCAAAGTGCAGTAACTACATTAACATTGAAACTGAGAAAAATGCCTTCAAAGCCTTGGTATTAGGTGAGAAATTGCAGTTACTGCAAATTTGACATCGCAATAGCTCTAAAACGGGACACATTTGGATCATTAACTCATTGTCATGAGATAAAGGAGCTGTTATAAAGACCACTTTCCATATAAACTTTCAATATAAAGCGTCACCAGAGGCCTTAGCTCATTGACAATGCACGGCACAGCGTGGCGTTGTATGAGAACCAGCCTTAGGAATACTAGGACTAGCGCTATAACTTCATTTCCTCCTGCCAAACTGAATGTGCTGTCGACTCCCACTCAGTGGCGGAACAATTGCACACAGGGCAAAACACTGATAGGGCCCCCCCATTTGGCCTGCCGTGGTCACAATAGGGCCCCCAACACCCATACAGGAGGGCCCCGGCCCAGGGGCAAATACCCTGCTTGCTCCCCCTATAACTCCGCCCCTGCTCCCACTGATTATAATGGATCCCTGAGCTGCTCTGCTCCTATAAACAGGAAGGAGAATAGGCACATCTTCGACATGCCAAATTTCCAGACAAGCTCCCCCATAATTATCCACTAATCTAATTAAGTCATTTGGAAATGGCGTGTGTGCTACTACTGTACTGTACAGACCAAGTATAGTATAGCATTCAAGGACTGCCAGGCGCCCCATCCCCCCCTCACTTGTTTGTTGTGTAATTATGGAAAACAAGAGCAGATAACTCCCGCAATGATGTGCCTGTCCTGATTAACGAGAGAAAGGAAACTGGTAAAAATGTGCAGAACTAGGCAACTGTGAAAATATGGTAGGGGAAAGAAACAGTTGACTAGAAAGGTATGACTTGTCTTTCAAAATCATTATACAGAGTTCCAATAATCAACCACAAGCTCAGGCTGAGTAAACCTGTGGGACTGATGCCATCTTTTTGTCACGGTTGTTGAAATACTGTCTAGGGCTGCTCAGCTGAGCAGCAACAAAACCCATCTCCCGTCTCCTGTCTCCTATACCTGACATCAAGAATAGAGGAAAGAAAACAGGACCAACCTCATCCCATGCACCTACAGCACGTACATTACCTGCCAACGAATAGATACTCGTATATTACTAGAAAAACAGGCCTATTACTAAAAAAACACATTTATTAACATTCTCAGGAACCATAAAATAAAATATTACTCCATACATTTATGCAGTCTTAATCCATTGATGCTGCTTGCTGCGTATACGCAACATTGACCCAGGTGCCTGAAACTGCATGGACGCAGCATTCAAACCCGTGAGATTTTAGGTTATTTTTTTTATTATTATTAAAAATAATGAATGAACACATTCTAATGCAAGATGAGAGTCTTGGGCATGGGATGAGGGCAACTTATTTCTTGTTTTTATGGGCTTTTTGGGGCTGAGCTTGGGCATTTCGTAGGTGTTTTTTGCAGGTGTCTTCACAGGATCAATGGGTTAATAGAGACTAGGCCCTGTAGGAGCGTACTTTGACAGACAAAGTGACTGAAGTGCAGTCTTAACAACACAGAAACATGTAATTGTGCTGCACTCCTCACATGCACTCCTCTCTTCACTGAGAAAGAAAGAAATGGTGAAAATGCTATGGTCAATTATGTATGACTGTTGCATTCCATTGAAGTAGATAGGCGTCTTTGCAAATCGATTATATATCCTAGAATACAATTGTGTCAAAATAGGCATGCAGGTGTTTATACGGCTCTCTTTTACGGCTCATTTTCTCCCTCTACTCAGCTGAGTGCAGCTTGCAGAACTCCTACTTCAAAGCACTTCATACACACATACTAGACACATGACAATCATGCAGGGGGTTATGTAAGTGGGAGAGGGAGATCTGACCCTTTGAACATATGCATGGTGATTCTTTTGTGAATATGTGCAATGTCCTTGTGTCTTCTTCTGTATTTATGTATGTGTGTATGCTACTTGACACCTTCATTTCCCTCGGGATCAATAAATGATACTCTACTGTACTCTACTCTACTCTAGTTGTGCAAGGGGGTTTGCATGGTTCTCCATGTGAACTCTACATAGCTTGCAGAGGGACTGCTCAATGGCACTGCACTGGTTTTGCTGTTGAATCATTTCTCCAGTGTACCTCTATATACTACAAGCCTGCAGTGTAGTGTTAACCCAAGGCAAAGCAAGGCAAGTTTATTTGTATCGCGCATTTCATACACAGGTGCAATTAAAGGTGCTTCACAAAAAAAAGTACAAAGAGAAGAAAAGGCCAGTAGTTAACACTACAAGCCTGCAGTGTAGAGTTAGCCCAGTAGTTCAACCTGTAGCTCAGCACCTAAGAGAGTGACAATTCATCTGTCTGGAGACTGCTGCTCTCGACCTCGCTAATCATCCGCATCTAGGGGAAAATGAGGCGTTGTGAATATTTAATCAAGGCATTAGCGGCTGCCTCCTGGATGATGGTCAGACTCAGAGTATAGAGCTCTGCTCCTAAACATCAAGCTTAAACTTCAGCAGTAAGACCCAGGGCACTTGCTCCTAAGCATCATCTTAGACCTCAGGACTCAGCAGTAAGCTGCCTCATTAAGCCCACAGCAACAGAGTCTTGACAATACTTAAGTCGGGCATACCGTACACAGAGAGCTGGCCTGGGATCAAAACATTGCCCGGGCACTTTTGGCTAAATTTTGCACCTCATTCATACAAGTCATTACTGAAGCTCGTACTAAATCCTGCTTTAGTCCACTGTCTTTATTGACGATGGACAAATTGGCCACCCTCTGTGTGCAATGTGGGTCAGTCCCTAAGAAAAGGCAAACAGACAAAGTAACCCAAAAGAAAGAAATGGCGTGAAAATGGGCCACGAAATCACTCGGATGGATGCCCATCTTAATTACTGCATGGGTGTTAACTTACAGCGTGAGGTGGTGGGAGCACAGACGAACACACAATGGCATCTACACTGCGTTGTAGCCTACTGTTTGTGCCGTACGTGGGAGGGGACATGGAGAATTGCTACTTTCGTTTATGCAGGAACAAGACGTGGGGAGTAAAGCTTGGGTGCAGCGGGATCGCTGAAAATAGTTTTTTGTTCTCAGTTAAAACAAAGCGTGCTGTAATTAAGTCATACAAGGCAACCCAAGCGGAAGTGTATGGTACAGCCGTTGTGGGAGGTGATGTATCGTAGCGTGAGGTTGCATGCTGTGCGAACATGCGGAGATTAGGCACATAGTAGACGCTAGTGCTGAGGCAACATGCAGAGATTAGGCACATAGATGTTTGAAGTGTTATGTGCGGTGGGACAACTCAGATCTGTCTCTGCCAGGAACCGAGTTATAAAGGCCTGAAAAAAGTACAGCTCAGCAGGTGGCTTCTGTGACTTAGCGAATAGCACTTCAAATTGGCCTTGAACTCCTGTAAGAAGAAGAAAGACGGCGAAGTGGAGCGCATGAGTGACAAAGTCTACCTGTCTCCATGTTTGGACCTTGGAGGGAAGGTGAACGACGTGTGGTGGAACGTACAGTTGCCTCTCCAGGAAACTTCTCATTTTCTGAGCCGTTACACACTGTGAGTTTTGTCACATAAAGGATTGCGGTGTCTGTTAAATTCTGGCAACCCGAGTGGAAACGAAGTGTCAGAAACAAGTGCAGTCCTCTGAGGGGAGCTTGGAGTAATGTAGAAAAACAACACAGTAGTGTGTGTCAGGCTATGACTGCTTTCGTCCTGTTTTATCAATTGTATTATAATTCCAAGGTGTGGTGAGATTTCATGGCTGTACTGCATTAGCTTCTCCTTCCTGCATTAGTTATGACAAATTGCATATTTGAAGAAAATACGCTGTTTTGGTTCAATTAGATACTATGACTCATTAATTTGTGTGACATTAGCTTGATACCAGGCAATATCATGATTCTTATCCATGTTAATTATTCATTATTGTTGCTATGCAAGACATAATTTGTGGTCGCCTGGCAAAGTAATCTGACGGAAAAAAATTCATTGCGGGTGTTAAAGATTATGGTCCTGACTATGAAAATAGAAACAACAGACATATCTTGGAAATGTTAGAAGTTTGAGACAGTTTACTACTTTCTTTACTGATGTGAAAAGTAATCCTGAACTGCACATTAACACTGCCCATGTCCCTGAACTATTGTAGTCGTATTATACATGTATAAAAAACAGAAAACCTTTTCTTTATTTATGAATTAGATACAATGTAATTGATCAGCAGTATGACTAATTAAATAAAGCAGATCAGGAGGAAAAGCGTTCCAGGTACGTGGTGGTAGACGACTGGTGATGTGCCAGCTCTACTTGAAGAGCTCTTTTCCAAAACGCTATATCCACCATTTTTGACTTTTTGCAGTCTAATATTGGAATTGACAGTTAAGAAGTCCTATAATCTATATGTGAATTCTTGCCGTTCAAATGTTTTCAGAACATACTTTTTAAACCTCTATAAAATGCATTTTGCAATGCAATTCAATGGAAAGCCCAATAGAATAATGTCAATTTCCCAACATTCTATAAAATGGATATATCTCATTTTGGAAAACAGCTCTTCACTTGTGAACTTCATGACAGAGCCGCACATTTCCCATCCCCTCCACCCCTCTGTATCTTCTCCAACAAGAATTCCGGCTGCCAGAACTTTTAATATATCGGAGATTCATTGCAGATAATTAAGTAGTGCACCTTGAATATACAGTGGCTCTGCTCTGACCTCCCCGTCGCCATCCTCTCTTCCTGTGCCTTCCTTTAATCTCCTTCGACGCCGCTGGCACCGCGAATCAACCCAGAGTATTGTGCTGGGCAAATATCAATAATTCTGCACCTTGATTTTTTATTTTATTTTTTGCGGCAGGGAGGTCACCTCTCCGGGTAGTACTCCTTCAACCAATGAGATCACCTCTCTGCGTCCTCATTCAGCCAATGAGATCTGATGGAATCTGCCATCACAGGGGATTGGATCAAGGTCACCAAGGGCGCCGCTCAAGCGGAATCTTAATGGGGCCGACTCTCAGAGAGAGAGAGAGAAGGGAAAAAAAGACAAGAAGAGTTTCTCAACTCTGTTCAGGCACTACACGGACACGGACACTGCGGCTGGTTCTTCACAGAGGGGGGTGTGTGTGTGTGTGTGTGTGTGTGTCTGTGTGTCTGTGTCTGTGTCTGTGAGTGTTTCTGTGCGTGTGTGTGTGCCTGTGCGTGCACTTGTCTGCGTGCGTGTGTGTTGGTGCGTCTGTGCATGCCCGTATGCGTGGGTGCATCTCTGCGTCTGTGCCAGCCCCTGTGTGTGTTAGAAACGATGAGGGTTTGTCCACACTTACAGCTTTTTTCCTAAGCATCCAAGGGGTGCTCTCCTGAGTAGTGTTAATCAGGGGAGAGAATTAGTGCTCACCTGAATCATCTGTCAGACAGCACAGCTATCCATATTCGCCAATATTAGATTTAAAAGGAGATGTAGAGCAATGCCAGTTTATCACTACAATGTAAATGACCTTATGACCTATAACAACCTGAGGTGCCATGCTTCTCAGGGAGCTCTTCAACTTTGTTATTGGTCTTCGTTGTGTGCGTTAACACGTTCATTGTCTTTGGTGTATGCATTCACACGTCTTTTGGTCTTCATTGTAGATGTACAGAGAATAGAGGGGAAAATCCTGCCAATTCCTGTGAGTGGTTTGTCAAGCGCCTTAGTGCTCACAAAGGGGCAGAAGACTATTTCTAAATCTGGATATGCCTCACATGCTACATACATGTTAGAGAGTGTTGAGTTCATATACTACCTATGGCTTAGAGAGGGTTGAATTCATATACTACCTATGGCTATTTCTCCTCTTTTAAAAGTTGAGGAAAAATTGAAGATTTCACTGGCATACTTTGTTGTATTTCCTCATAGCCTAATGCACGTTCAGACACAACATTCTCAGGAGATTACTAAATATTTCACCCTGTGCCATCGCATCAAATAGATCCAGCCTGAATGGGGCTTAAGAGCTTTGCCGTTTAACATATGAAAAGAAGAATATTAGCAGTTCAGGGAATACAACAGATATTGCATCACTCCGCAGTGAGTGATTCATTATGTCTGCAGAAGCTAAATTAGCTTCAAAATGACCCTTAAAGTCATACCGCACCATTTCTAGAAATAGGCTCATATTTTCCCTCCCCTTGAGTTAAATTATTAAGTTTTACCTTTCTCCTGCTCTTCCCGATGCCACCTTTGTGTTTCTGGTGATGTTACATCTAGTTCCAAGTTAGCAATTGTCATTGAATCTTATTGGACCAGTTAGCTGCTAGCTGGTTCCATAACATTCAATATACAGTATGCTAGCTTGGAGGTAGATTTGCGCTGTCAGACTGAGAGAATGACTGGAAGTAGGCCTACATGAGAAAGGTAAAACTCAATCATTTTAACTCAGTGGAAAATTGAAGAAATTAGTTAATTCTAGAATTGTTTATTTCCAAATAGAAATGGTGAGGTATCGCTTAAAAAAAACAAAAACAAAAACAAAACGTACATGCTGTGTATTGAAATGTTCACCTACTGTAGTTTATGTCTTTCACATAATAAATAGCATGTCAAGATATACCAACGTTTTATACAGCACTTGAAAAATTGATCTTGATTGACGGAGAGGTGGTTAAGACTAGCAAACTGTGTCTTTTTGTATAGGCCTATATCAGGCAGGTCTGCAACAGGCTGCTCCAACAGTCAACTCAGCAAGACAGTTGACGTCAGCTCTTCTAAAGCGCTTATCAAGTTAAGCGACGTAAACATGAAAACATTTCCTTCCTGGCATATTATCACACCTCGTTGAGAAGCTTAAAAGAGAGCGGGACAGAGTTGCGCCCATTTTATGCTTTTATGCCAAGAATTCCTGACAGCAGTCTAAATGGGTGTACCTTATCTGTCCAAAGAAGAGGTTTGCAATGCGAAGTTTAAAAATACTGCACGTTGTTGCTCTACACTGGAAATTTTGCATGAATAATTAAATGATGCCTCTCTCTCTCGCATCAGCAACCTCCCATTGGAGTGTCTATGTACAGTACCCTCTTCGGAGAGCTTGTTCACACGGTGGCATGGGATGTCGGCTGTGACCCCGTCTGGCCCTCTCCACCATGGTGAGTCGTGCTCTTGGAGGAGGGGTTAAATTATGTCACAGGGGGCCCGGGGAGCATCGCCGCCTGGCGCATCGCTAGGCATGCCAACCCGCCGCTTGCCCAGCCCCTTTGCTCTTCTCTTCTCCACATCCACACGTTCACGATCAGATGCCTCTTCCTCTTCAGGGTGGCCTGAGCCCCTTCTCTCTCTCTCTCTCTCTCTCTCTCTCTCTCTCTCTCTCTCTCTCTCTCTCTTTCTCTCTCTCTCTCTCTCTCTCTCTCTCTCTCTCTCTCTCTCTCTCTCTCTCTCTCTCTCTCTCCCTCTCTGTCTCTCCCCCCCTCTCCCTCTCCAATGTGAGTCATTTCTATCGCGTCGTGCCAAAGGTCAGCAAGCGTGGGACATCGCATTCTGCCGCTTCACTTTTCTATCTTTTATTAGCGCTGAACTTTCATGGCTCGGACAGGAAATATTATTTAAATGTATGCCATATTTACCTGGTGAGTTGTTGCTGGTTGTGGTACAGACAGCCCCGTCACGTGTGTGTGTGCGTGTGTGTGCGTGCGTGCGTGCGTGCGTGCGTGCGTTTGTGTGTGTGTGTGTGTGTGAGAGAGAGAAAGCGAGAAAGAAAGAGAGAGAGAGGAAGAGAGAGAGAAAGATGGAGCATTTGTGAAAGAGAAGAGGAGACAATTTCCCATTTTCATCCTTTGTGAAGTAAAGGAGATGGAGGCCTCAGAGACACAGTAAGAATTCAGAGGAATTGAGTGGAGTGGATAGAAGACTAACTGGCTCTCATAATGGCGCTACTGCAGCAGTGTTGTAGGAGC
>NC_085880.1:17033527-17061027 GCF_034702125.1 Engraulis encrasicolus | reverse complement strand
AATCTCATGACACATATCATCATTTCCACTTAAGGTACACATGTCAATGGCCCAGCCGTGGCTCTAACGGCTGGGCACTGGACCGCTATGCCGGTGACCTGGGTTCGATTCCGGCCTGGGTCTTTTGCCGATCCTTCCCTGTCTCTCTCTCCCAACTCGCTTTCTGTCTCTCCTCTACTTTCCCATTGAAAAAATAATAAAGACTGAAAAAGGTACACATGTCAACAATTATATTTTGTAAATTGCTGTATTCACGATATTTATATTTTGTAAATTACTTTGACTCACTGACATTTTTCCTTCAAAGATATTTTTTTGGTCTTTCTGACTTTATTCATGACCGTACAGTGCAGATGATGACAGAAGCGAGTTGGGAGAGAGAGACGGGGAAGGGCTGGCAAAGGACACGGACTGGGAATCGAACCCGGGTCGGCCGCCTAGCAAACGCGTGCCCTACCACTGGCGCCACGGTAGGGCCGACTCAGTGACATTTTAAGTTGAACAATATGTCATGTCTCGGTGGTCTGAGCTGCTATGGTCCCGTTTGTTAAATTTAACTTTGTTAAATTAAATTAAGACTGAATTAGCACTGCAAAATCGAATGGATTGATTTTGCGGTGTTAATTCAACACTCATTGAATGTGACCATACCAATAACGCTGAAATAGCACTGCAAAATTAACTCTGAGACCTCCCCAAATCACTCATTAGTCTGCCATGGCACGTCTGTCATAAGGCAGCATTCACCATGTGATGGAGTGGCCGTCACTAGGGTTGTGTGTGCACTCTGACTGTCACGCCAACGAGCCTGGCTCTTTGGTTTAGTGGTCAGAGTCTGAGTATGGTGCCCCAGAAGGTTGGGGGTCGAGTCCTGGCGGGACAACTCTACCTTTGCTACAAATGGTGTCAGAAGTAGGATGACTAGCTGTGAGGTCATCAGAGGTGCACCCAGATATGTGAGCCATACGAGGGACCCCAGGATGGATTGTGGGGCATCCTGGAAAGGGAGAAGTGTTGTGGGTATGGGCATGAGGGACACCAAGAGTGTGTGAGGCGTCTGGGTCTGCTTCCCAAAGGGGAAGGCATTGTGATGTAGTGGCCATCACTAGGGTTGTGTGTGTGCTCTGACTTGTCACGCCAATGAGCCTGGCTCTTTGGTGTAGCAGTCAAAGCCCCAGTATGGTAGGGTAGACTGAGTACAGTTGAGTACAGGGTACAGTTGAGTCAAACCAAATATCTCTGGGTAACAACGTAACTCTGATCTAATTTTTGCTGTGGACATGCACATCGATATCCTCTTAGATCATGGGAAATTTGAAACCAGCACAGAATGCAGATCCAAAGATATTCGACAGGTCAGATTTACTTCTTGTCCTTCAACAATGAATATCTACTGTAATGACCAGTAGTTATCCTCTTGATATAAGCTACATGATTGCCATGATATGTTCTGTAAAAGCAGACATGTTTCCTGACATCATTACAGTTAAAACCATTTTAAAATCTTTATCAATGTGTGATCTGGCCGGAAGGGGACAGTTTAGACGCTAGCCTGTAGTGCTAATTTCACTGTGTAAAACCAATGTAAAGATGCCAACAGGTACAGTTGAGTACAGTATTTTGCTATCAGCCATGCTATTAGCTCCCATGGCTATTACCTCCCATTGATTAGAATGGTGTCTCAACTGTACTCTGCTATGTCTCAACTGTACCCCACCGTTTTTTAGCTAGGGTACAGTTGGGACAAAAGTGCAAAAATTTTTTTAATTAAATACATAAATATTAAACATCCTAGAGATATAATTCCTTGATTATATATTTGCCCACATCCTGAAAATATGTTCTGTCCAAAACAACTTTCTTTTTATGACCTTTTAATAGTCTTAATTTCTGCGTGGAAAAGGACAAAAATAAAAGTGTACCCAACTGTACTCAGTCTACCCTACTTCAGAGGGTCCAGGTTCGCGTCTTGGTGGGGCAACTCATCTCCCCTTTGCTACACTCCAGGGCACATGAGGTGAAGACCATAGCTACTGTATATGGTGTAATATATCAGTGCCCAGACTGTTCCATGTGTGCTACCACAGCTTGTTCTGTTGAACCAGGGTGACAAACTTCGACTCTTGAAAGACAGAAAGTAAAAGTCTGTGGTAAAAAGTAATTGACTTTGTGTTGAGTCGCGTGACAAAAGCGACTCGAGAGACTAGAGGTGATTCGCGCGATGCGAGCGACAGTTTGTAGTTGAACTCCTGGGAATATTATGCAAATCAGCTATGACGCGGTTTGGCGACAGCCGCCACAGCCAATGAGATTGTTGGAATGCTTGCATTCTGCTTTTATCTGACATATTCTAGTCGCTTCAATCACTCGTATTGCTCTTGCTGCACAGAAGTCGCGGCCGGTCTATTCGCCCGGTAAGACTCTGCAGGAGGACAAAATAGAAAAAAAAGAGGTTTTCATTGCGGCCCCTGAGCCCTGTGCCTTTTCCACTTTTATATTATAGATGTCTGTCTTGACACGATACCCTTTACAGACGGGCTATTTTTGAAGCCTAGAAAGGGAAGGGCAGTAACAATGTTGGGGATATAATTACTGCTCCAGAACAAGGTTGAGAGAGTGACATTGTCCTCCAAAAGCAAAACCAACAACGACAACAAAAAAGACAAACAGTGCACTCAATTGAAGATGATGTATTCTCAAGTGTGTATCATTACCTGAAAAAACAGTGTGCGTGTGTGTGTGCATACGTTTTTTTGTGTATATGGGCTGTATTGTATGTCTGTGTATGTGTACGGGCATGCATATGAATGTGTGTGTGTGTATGGATGTTGGGCTCTATTATGTGCTGTATGTGTGTGTGTGTGTGTGCGCGTGTGTGCACGTGTGCATTCATGCATGTGTGTGTGTGTGAATGCTGGGCTCTATTGTTTGCTGTATGTGTGTGTGTGTGTGTGTGTGCATGCATGCACGTGGGTGTGTGTGTGTGTGTGTGTGTGTGTGTGTGTGTGTGTGTGTGTGTGTGTGTGTGTGTGTGTGTGTGTGTGTGTGTGTGTGTGTGTGTGTGTGTGTGTGTATGTGTGTGTGCAAGTGTGCGTGTGCGTGTGTGTGAATGTGAGAGGTTAGGGGGTGTTGGGTCTCTATTAATTTGCCAATCTGTATGCGGTGGTGCCTGGAGAACATGGCCAACCTGTAATTAGTGGTACCTGAAGATGTGGGCCCTGATTGCCTTGAGGGAGGGGTCCCATAAGGCGGTTTCAAATTAGCATGAGGGTGATTGCCCTGATTGCTCTGCATCTGGCGTCCAGAGGAGAGCAGAGGAGAAGAGGAGAGGAGAGGGGAGGAGAGGAGAGGAGAGCAGAGCAGAAGAGGAGAGGAGAGGAGAGGAGAGGAGAGAAAGGGGAGGAGAGGAGCGATTTAGAGGAGAAGAAAGGGGAGGAGAGGAGAGGAGAGACGAGGCGCAGGGAGAGAGGAGGAGGAGGAGGAGGAGGAGGAGGAGGAGGAGGAGGAGGAGAGGAGAGAGAGAGAAAGAGGAGAGGAGCGATGTAGAGGAGAAGAGAGGAGAGGAGAGGAGAGAAAGGGGAGGAGAGAAGAGGAGAGACGAGGCGCAGGGATAGAGGAGGAGGAGGAGGAGAGGAGATGAGTCAGAGGAGAGGAGAGGAAAGTATAGCAGAGGAGAGGAGACCCATTGTGCTCTCCATGAGAGAGAGAGAGAGAGAGAGAGAGAGAGAGAGAGAGAGAGAGAGAGAGAGAGAGAGAGAGAGAGAGAGAGAGAGAGAGAGAGAGAGAGAGAGAGATAGCAGACATTGGAGTAGAGGAGAAGAGGCAGGATTGAGTGAGCAGTTGAGGATGTGTTTGTTTTTTGCAATCCTTAGCCCTCTGTTGTACTCTTCTTCTCGATCTCACACATTCTATCTCTCTGTCTGCCTCTTGCTTGCTCTGTTTGTTGCCCCCCCTCTCTCTTTCCATCCTCTTTTGTGTCTCTCTTGTGCCCTCTTTCACTACCTCATTCACTCCCACTCTCTCTCTCTCATCATCTTTCTCTTCTGCTTTCTCTTTCTCTCTCTTTCTCACCCGTTTCCTCGCTCCCTCTCTCCATCCTCTGTCTCACTCACACACACACACACACACACACACACACACACACACACACACACACACACACACACACACACACACACACACACACACACACAACCGAAATAGAGGGTTTGAAGATGTCCCCTGTTCTCCAACAATAGAGGCGTTGTAATAGCTCATTAAAAAGGCGAAAATGCAACAGAGAGAGAGTGAGAGAGAGAGAGAGAGAGAGAGAGAGAGAGAGAGAGAGAGAGAGAGAGAGAGAGAGAGAGAGAGAGAGAGAGAGAGAGAGAGAGAGAAAAGAAAAGAAAAGATGTGCATCAAAGCCTTTCAAAGTAAGACAAGACAATTAAGAAATGGAGTCGGGAGTTACTGACAAGGACTTAATGAGGCAGTGAGTTAGCGAAATGAAATGTATGCAGACATTATCAGTAGTGCTGCACACTATTGTTTCCATTGGTTATTGTAACAGCCTGCGCAGCTCTTTGAAAAAGAATAATAATGATGATGGCAGAGAAAGCAAACCACCCATGCCACGAACAACACTCGCACACTAATATATTACTTTTCTTACTTTTTTTAGGTGCAGGAGCTTGTATTAAATGAAAACAATCCTCTGTTTTATTATGTACTGTGTCTACAGCAACAGACGGCTTTCTCTGGCTTATTGTGGTAGCCACTGCAATTTTTTGGTGATATGCCTTGTGTGCTGTTTGAGAACGCTGTGAAGGCTCGAGTTGAGTTGATGACTGTTGTTCAGTTGAGTTGCTTACTAAATTTGTGTTGTAAATTTGCCATTACCAGCCCTTCAGTGACCAACCGGTAGAGCACTCGTCTACCATGCAGCTGACCCTGGTTCGATTCCCGGTCCGGGTCCTTTGCCGATCCCTCCCCATCTCTCTCCCAATTCGTTTCCTGTCCTCCTCTCACACTGTCCTATCAAAAATAAAATTGAAAAAGACAAAAAAATTGTAAAATTTGCCGTTACCAGAATGCCAGTGACCAAATCGTAGTGCATTACTAAAGCCCCTGTGTTAAGTCATACTAATGCAGTACTGTACTATTGCACCATTCCTCTGGTGGAACGACTTGCATTATGGGGCTACGATTAGTTCAAATTCAGGTTTGAAATTGAGTAGAAATGCTCTTCAGTTTGTTATTGGGCTTTACCGTAATATCACTTCATATGATAATGCATTTTATTTTAAGTGCCTTTCAAAATACTCAAGGCCACTTCACATTAAGATAATCAATCAGAGCAATACAAAAGCAGAAAAAAAAGAATTTATACATCACATCAGAAATAGGGGGGGAAAGCAAAGAAAAGTTTTGTAATAGTAAAATAGATAAATGGGTACAAAAAGAGAAGCATAAAATAGTTTAAAAAGGATACAATGAAATACATATGTGCATACAAAGAGGATGAAATAAATAATAAATGAATAAAAACCGTTGAGCAGTAGGCCATTGTGAGTGCATGTGGGGGAGTTGCATGTCAGCTGTGTGGTGAATAGGGAATGATGCTTCTATTTGTTGTAGTTTAACATTATATGGAGTGACGCTTCTCTTGTGCGTCAGGTGGGATTGCTCAGTGGGTTGCCCTTTGAAGAAGTTAGCATGATAGGTCAAGGCTAAAAATATCAAAGTGTCATGTTGCCGTTTTCAGTTACTGACAGAAACTTGCACTTTTCTAGCACGCAATATTATGTGGTTGTTGTAGGAGTGGTTGTGTCATAGCCTTGCCTTCTGATGTGACTCTTGCTCATTTTGTTGGCACAATGACCACTGACGAATGTAAGCCCTTATGATGACTTACGCAAAGGCCCTGCAATTTTTTCATCCCAGTCCATCTTACATCACAGGGTTGAGGACAGACCTCAAGTTACACTGTTGCTGTGTAATGATGTCACTTGTTTCTTCCTGAAACAATATGCTGTATTGTACACCACTTAGATATTTGAAATAAGATGATTATTAACTCATCAGATGGGTTGTTTCACTGTGTGTTCAGTGCATTCATGCAGAGTATTTCTTTATTGGAGGGCGATTACAGTTTGTGGAAGTTTAAAGACTGTGATGGGTTTATAATAGCGACTATAACATTGTGAGGATTGAGGTCTAAAAGATTCAGCGTAATGAATGAACGTAAGCAGCCCAACGGGGGTCCCATTAAAGCGCTATGCACGCGCCTGCCTGCCTGTCTGTGTGGATTTGCGGAGGCTTGCACAGTGCCCGCTGTGAAGACACTTTCACAATGAGAAATGGATCCAGGCATAGTCGTCTGGATGCTGCCTCCTCTTGGCAATGACCTGTGCCAAAGCAAAGCGCCTCTTCTCCCCCAGATTTGCCTCAAGGCTGTTTAATGTCTTCTTTTTTACGCATTTTTTTCTCAATTTGAAAGCCGCTTTGAAATATTTATCAGAATTAGAATAGGGTTTTTTTTTGATAGCTCAATATTGCCCAGCATCTCGCCCAAAGGCCACATGATATGCTCCTGTCCACATAGAGCCAGACCACAAAACCATCCTCCCACCGCCTCCAAATGCTTGTTTTGCATGCAGTTCATGCTGAGTGATGTAAACGGCGGTATTAGCAAAGTGTCAGAGGTGAGACTCTAAAAAGCAGAGCAGTGCCAAGACAAAGGGATGGTGGATGGTGGATGGGGGGGTGGGGGTCAGGGCTGTTTAGCTTTATCCTGGGGTGAAATCTGAGCTTTCCTCTGCCAAAGCAGCAAGGCTGACCTTGCCGAAAGCAAAGTCTGACATGCAGCGGATTTAAAGTAATATCAGGCAGCTCTCTCAGATAGAGAGATATAGACACTCACACATGAACATGTAGAGGAAATGCTACTACACGATAGATCTTTTGAAGAGCTCTGTTTAATATGAAATATCTCGATGGAAATATTACAGATGAAACACAGAAATGGAAAGTCCACGGCACAAAATCTCCACCATTTCGTACATGTGCTAAAGTAAACTCTTGATTTTCAACTTCCCAAAGCAAGGCCATGATATGAAAGACATACAGTACGTGTTTGGAGAAAACTTTCTGCAATAATAATCAGCGAAAGCAAGCTAGCCAGACCCCGGGCGACCTTCTGTGTTCCAAGTGATCTCGGGCCGCGAGACAGATATAGCGCGCGCACTGCCGCGCAGGCTGGCAGGAGTCAGTGGCGAGGAAAATGTTGCACCTGATGTGCCGTCCCACAGAGCTCGCCGAGCCGAAGCACTCATTATCCAAGGCAAAGAGGCAAGAGGAGCGAACTACATTAGGCAATTACAGGGCGGCCTTGCACAGTGTGCCTCACACCACATGCCGCGTAGCGTACGTGGTCCTATCCTCGCTCGCCTCGCTGCAGAGGAAGTCAGATGCTGCTGTCAGATGCTGCTGTCTGGTGGGGTTTTTTGTTGTTTGTTTTTTTTTTTTTTTCAAGGAAGAAGTCAGTCGACTGAGTACTGCAGATTATGTCAAGGACGACTACACTACTTTAGGCTCATGTTAATTGTATGTTTTTTAGCCGCGTATGGCGACCACACAGTTTCAAACTGGTTTGCTTTTTGTGGATTTGCACATGACATAAGGCCTGTTGATTTTGTTTTCCTTTTGTGTTAGATTGGATTTGGAGTTCACAGTCCAAAATCACATTCCTTTGAGTATTTATGTTTTATTCGTCGAGCCAGGTGTTCATCCAATACTCACAGTGAGGAATCCACAGAGTACATGCGTCTAAACTGAGTAAAGTGAATGTTGAGACGGCGACCTTCTACAGTTATAAACCATAATTTTGACATTTGCCCTTCACTGTTGCACAGTATGTGGTCAAAGTGTCATACTGTACACTGATGGATTGGGTGTGAGACTGTATATCTAATATGACTGGCTAAGATGACCTGGAATGTAATTCAATGCAATGTAATACTTCCTAGTCATGACTAGAAACGTATTATGACCAAATGAATTATTTGGGGCTCCACATCTACTTTTTTTGGTCACCAGCCAATGTGTCTACTGGCTTTTTTTTCCAGAGCCGCTTGCCATACTGTTCTGAGATACATATGTGATACCCAAAAGTTTAAAAAAAACTACCTGCTGAGAATAAAATATTACCTGCCAAAGTGGCTAGTGACACTAAGATGATTACTAACCACAGGTGATTTTTACCCGCATTTGGCCGGTTGGCTGGTGCCAATGTCAAGCCCTTTATAATATTTTACCGGTTGGCAGCACTTTGTTCTCCCTCAGCATAAGGTTTTAGTGAATGCTTCTCGGTTGCTGTGTCAGTCTTGATCATAAGCAACAACCACACAGACATCTGACATAACACTGTGGGGATTTATGAGAAAGCCATATATCTGCACTGTAAAACAGTGCAGCTGACCTGTCTTGTCTATGCTTCTGCCGAGTCCTCTGAATGACCGCATAAATAGACATTTATCACGTGTGGTGAATATTGCACCTCCCCCCACTAGGGTAGCTGAGAATTTATTTCTATTTTTTTAATTCTGTCCTTGCCATGTGATGTGCTGTTGTTAGTCCAAGCCAGAGAGGTGTACATTCCTCATCCAGGCTCCTGTCATCAGGGGCAGATCTAGCCATTTAGGGGCCCTAGGCGAAATATAAACATGAGGCCTTCAAAAGTCATTATATAGACAAAAATATTCAGAGTTTTGGTGCTATTTTTGTGTTTTGTCTCATATACGGTATACTGTATCTTCGATTACTTTACATAAGTGACAAATTAAGATCAAGCCTTTTTTCGTGTGTTTACGATGAATGATGTTACAGTTGGGGGGGCCCTGTGGAGGACATACTGTATTTGGTTAGGGCCCTAGGTAATAGCCAAGGTTTACCTAATGGAAAGTCCGCCTCTACCTGTCATCACTACAGAGGCATACTACTACACAATGGAAGCCAGCACCACAGACATCAGAGGCCCTCTTTGAAATATTATACAGCTGTTCAGGGAAGCCAGGCGGTGCACATCCGCAACCCATAGGACAAGAGCTTGGCCTCCTTGCATCACGCCAAACCCTTTACACTTTACCCTAAAGGCTGGCATGTGCTAGTTTGTGACCTTAATATGAACACATAAAATATTGTGTTCATACTTGCTGTAGAGGTATCATCTATGGAAGGGTTTCTCAATGGGGGCCCTATATTCCCTAGGGGGGGGGGCGTTGAGAAGGATACAGCTGAGAAGTGGGGTGTTTAGTTGACATTGGGGGGCATTAGTCCTTTTTGGCACAAATAGACCAAGCGCAAGCAAACATGAGCGATTCCAGTGATGGAAGTAATTGACTTTGTATTGAGTTGCATGACAAAAGTGAGTCTGGCGACTAGAGGCGATTCGTGCGACTCCAGTGACAGTTTGTAGTTGAACTTGAGTGAATATTATGCAAATTAGCTATGATGTGGTTCGGTGACAGCCGCCACAGCCAATGGGAATGTTGGAATGCTTGCATTCTGCTTTTAACGGACGTACTCTGTCGCTTCTATCGCTCGCATCGCTCTTCTTGCTACACAGTCCAGCGATTCGCTTTCGCTTGATCTTGTTGCGGCCGGTGTATTCGCTCTGTAAGGCGAGTGTTGGCATGCTTGTGATGAGGTCAAGGGGGTGTAGACTCTTCTCAACATTTTCCATCATTGTTTGACTCTACGGTGACCTCAACATCACTTACCTATGGAAGCTTGTGAGAAAGGTCGCCCCTACTTGTGTCAATATATCACGTCATCTTGTGTTCAAGTGAGCTGCCGTGCACAAAATGGACTTGAAATAAATATGCACGGTCGGCAACACATTCGTGCACAAAATGTACACACACCTTGCCTGCAGCAGCCACACTCCAGCCTTAACCCCAGTCATCCAGCTGAGGAAAACACACTATTTCACACAAAAATGTACACCTCAACCTTGATAAGTAATGCGTACAGTGGTGTACTGCGGGGCAAAAGGAATGCTAAATACATTGTGTTGATCCCCACAGGCACTGCACAATCCCATGGGAGGCATCATAAGCCAAGCATGTGTGAACAGGACCGGATTTAATGCACAGGCTAGATATGGCTTAAGCCTAGGGGCCCCCACCTGCAGAGGGGCCCCCACTTGGCCACAAGTAAAAAGAATGAAGAATTGTGATGAGTAATTTAAAATGAATAGTGTCAAGTACAGTTTTAAATCTAATTAATATTACTCTTCATAGTTGGCAGACATATCCTTAATTCCAAGCCCATAATAATGACACTGCCTATGCAATTGTGATGCAAAATTTTCCTTCTAGAGGGGCCCCACAGCAACCTGTAGCCTGGGGGCCCCGGGCCATCTTAATCCGGCCCTGTGTGTGAATATACTGTAGTGTACACATGCACCGCATGACTTCTGCTCTATAAGGCGTTCTTGACCTGATTTGTTGAGATGCCTCCCAGTGATGCCAATTGAAAAAATCGTACTTTTATATGAATATTATATGTAATAGAATAAATAAATATAATAGGCCCATATGAATAGAAGAAGAAGAAGTGTGTGTGTGTGTGTGTGTGTGTGTGTGTGTGTGTGTGTGTGTGTGTGTGTGTGTGTGCGTGCGTGCGTGCGTGCGTGCGTGCGTGTGTGCGTGTGTGTGTACTTTTTACTATGTAGATCACTATATTTGTGCTATACTTTATGTGCATTGGTTATAGGCTATAGGACAGATGACACACAAATATCTTTCCTTCCATGAGATCAAAAAATATTGTTTTCAATTAATTTTTTGTGTTATTGGCCTGTATCTCAGAATTAGGGCCTTCGACATGAGACTCATTCCATCCAAAGCCCGCCTCGCCTTTAATCATCGACAGATGGTAGGATTGTCCATAAATGGCCACGCATGTGCAATATCTCTCAGATGCAACCTCGGCTTTGTTAATACCCTGTCAGCATGCTGGTGAAAACGGCGGAGAGTGGCAATCTCCCAGTGAATGCACCGTGACTGTGTGGATTGTGTAGTCTAGGGCAGAGGTTCTCAAACTTCACCATGACAAGGCCCCCAAGTATTTCAGCCATTAAGACTCAGAGAGAGGAATTAGTTTTAAATGATTTCATGTTAACATATTTGACAATGGAATTGGCAGAAGGTAAACAGTCTTTGGTGAAGGTCCAATCATCCGCCCGGGTCTTGCGTCAGCGGATCCAGTAGGGCCTGCCGTAGCCGTGCAGCAGGAACTGGACCTTTAACCCCCCGGACAGGTAGACTGGACCAAACTGGTGGTGGTGGGGATGGAGGAGGAGATTTCGGACCGGCCGTACCTTGACCAGCAAGAAAGGAGAGTTAGACACGTCACTATAAAGGATATGGTGGCCGCTGACTGGCTCTGCAAAATGCACACGCGACTTGAGTCTTCCTGGCAGAACTAACGCAGAACTACATATCACTAGATTCCAGCCAAAGCCCCCGTCGTACTACACTATATTTCTGTGCTCCCCCCTTTCACAACCATAGTCTATCTACTTGTGTGTGTCAGTGCCCCATTGGGATATATCAAATAACAATAATATTAGTATGTATATTCAGAGATGCGGTAGATTATTATAATGCAGTTCTAAAATAATGAGAATATTGTTTAGCTTAATTTTGTTCATTTTGGGGAACATTACTTATTCAGTTATTTATTTTGTTTTGCTATACCTTCTCTTCCAACTTCCTACTCTAGGTGTAATGTATGTGTACTGTCTATGTCTAATTGTCTATGTCCACACCTAAAGTCTATGTCTATGTCTGCATGGGAAAGTAAGAAACGTAATTTCAATTCTTTGTATGACCAGTGCATGTAAAGAAATTGACAATAAAACCAACTTGACTTGACTTGACTTGACTTGAACTTGCCACGGCCCCCCTGACACCTATTCACGCCACCTGGGGTCCCCAGCTCCCACTTTGAAAACCACTGGTCTATGATACATGCACTGCCATCCCTGCCACTGATACTCTATGCCCTCCTCGCCAGACCAGCATTAGTTTCATGCTTTAACGGATTCATTGTGAAATGCCAAATGTTCTAATGCATTCTCTCTCTCCCTCTGTACTCCCTCTCTCCTGCCACCATCCGCCCTCTTCCTCTCTCTCACTCTTTCTTCCTTCTTGTTCCTTCTCCCTCCTTCCCTGCTTCTCTCTCTCCCTCCCTGCATCTCTCTCTTTCCCTGTCTTCCTACATCTGTCCTCCTCTCCCTCCTCCCTTTCTCCCTTCCTCCTTTCTCCTTCTTCCTCCCTCTCTCCCTCCCTCCCTCCCTCTCTGTGTCCCTCGTTCCACCCCCTTCCTATTTTCCCTCTCTGTATCTCTCCCTCCCTCTATACCCCATCCTTCTCTCCCTCCATTCCTCCCTCCGTGTGTCCCTTCTTCCATTCCTCTGCCTATTCTCACTCCCTGCATCTGCCCTTCCCTCCCTCTCTGTATCTCTCCCTCCCACTGTACCTCTATCCCTCTCTCCCTCCTGCCTCCTGTCCGCCCTCTCTATCCCTCCGTCCATCTCTCTGTGTCTCTACTTCCTTCCTCTGCCTTTTCTCCCTCCCTACATCTGTCCTTCGCTACCTCCCTGCATCTCTCCCTCTCTCCCTCTCCCCTCTCCCTCTCTCTCTCTCTCTCCCTCTCTCTCTCCCTCTCCCTCTCTCTCTCTCTCTCTCTCTCTCTCTCTCTCCCTCTCTCTCTCCCTCTCTCTCTCTCTCTCTCCCTCTCTGTATCTCTCCCTCTCTCCCTCTCCCTCTCCCCTCTCTCTCTCTCTCCCTCTCTTCCCCTCCCTCCGTCCTCACAGCTATCAGCTGCCAGTCAGGCGCGGTGCGGGTGCGGGTGCGGGCCTGTGTATGATCGAGGTGGCCGTGGATAATGGAACCGCCAGCCAGCAGAGAGAGTTGCTGGGCCACCCAGTGTCGGAGGTAAGAGGGCCCACCCCTCCCCCCCACACAACCCTATGTACAACACAGTAATCTGAATGGGGATCTCTTCCGCGCGCAGGGCGTCTTCACACTGCATTGGCTTTCTCTTTCTCTGCTGTGCCGAGTGTCTCCACGGCACTGTGGCACATGTCAGAGTCTTCTGTGTATGTGTGTGTGTGTCTGTGTGTGTGTGTGTGTGTGTGTGTGTGTGTGTGTGTGCGCATGCGTGCGTGCCAGCCTGCGTGTATGGTGGGAGATGAAGCGGCTGGGGATGGGGATGGGGATGGGGCGAGAGGGAGAGGCAGAGGGGTGTGGGTGTGGGCATGGGGCTGTGGGAGAGGGAGATGGGAGGCTGCGCCAGAGAATTGGCTCAGAGGACACATAAAGAGGCACGCGTCCTGGAGGGGTGTAACTGCTCCCTCCACTGAGCACCAAGTAATTGTCAGCCGTAGTGGCTGAGCATTCGCACACAACACACAACGCACAATACGCAATACACAACAGACAGCTCGCTCGCTGCTGCGCCGCACACAGCACACAACACACAACACACAACACACAACACACAACACACAGATAGCTACTGCTGCGCCACTGTGGATTCACGGGGGAGAGAGCGAGAGACTTTGGCTTATTTTGATCTAACACACGTGCTATTTATTTGAACATGCCATTAATTTCCATAACAAGGAAGGAGCCCACGTAACGCCTGCGCCACGGAGGACGCTAACAATAATTGTAAATTGAAATTAATGTGTCCTCGCAGGATCGCAAAGCCTGATGATGATTTCTCTCCCCACTCCACCCCCCACCCCCCCAACACAACACCCCCCAACCCCGCCCTCACACACCACACACCGCCCCACCCCACCACCACAACAACCCCATTTCCGCTCAAAGAAAATAATTGGCTCATCCTACTGATCCTAATTACAAGGAACTTCACTACAGGCCCCTTTCTACTGCAGATACAATCAGACGCTTTCAAGTGGAATATCAGAGAAATAACGGGCCGAGTGTGGATGACGGTTATGGGAGCAGGTCTGTGTAGTGTATATAAGGGGGCCAGTGCAGAAGTTTCTGTCCGGCTCGTGATCACACGACCAGGGAATGGCTGACTGGCTGGCTGGCTGTGCTGGCTGACTGGCTGGCTGGCTCGTAAAAAAGAGACTGTTTAATGCTTCCAATTAAAGGGCAAAATGGCCGGGCCGTGGGATTGCACTCATTACCTAATGACCTAACATGCAAAGTAGCGGGCAGACAAAAGGGAACACTCAGTCAAACAATGTCACGGCCCCCACTTCCACCGCCAACGGCAGGGACTCTGCAAAATATGCAAGACACGTTTTAATGCACAGCCGACGCAGTGGATCATAGTGGACGTGGACTTAATAATACATACTACTTACGTACATATATACATAGCCTTGGTCTGTTACATAACAGAAGATTTATTATGGACTGTGATGAGGACAGCTGGGTTTGAAAGCATTTGAATAAAGGATGAATGACGGAACATAAATAAACATATTGATACATGAATAAACACATTATAGCCGGTCATTGAAAGGACAGTTACATTATGTATTGTATTAGTCTTGGACTAAAACGTCTTTGGTGTCCTCTGGTGGTGTCCTTGCTTACCAATATGAATGACTAAATGTAATAATGTGCAATTCTATTGGCCATTATTAACCTGAAGCACGAAACCTGCTGCAATAATGTCATTTTGAACAGGACAGGCAACCTTCCTCTTTAATATAAAGGATATGGTATGCTGTGAGAGAGTGGTGCTTGTTAGATGAGATATGTGTATGTTGTTGCACACCACTGTTATTTCACTGTACCTGTATGTTCTCCTCTTTTAGCATGTATGCCAAGCTGCTGTAGAGTGTTAGACGGTCTTTGGTAGCTCAGGTGGTAAAGAGGAGCCTGTTCGGCAACCAGAAGGTGGTGGGTTCGCGCCCCGTTCGGCCTGACCCCATCGATGTGGCCTTGAGCAAGATTCTTTACCCCAAGTTCCTCCTGGTGGCAGGGTTGTACCCTGTGTGGCAGCCACTGCCACCGGTGTGTAGGTGAATGTTAGGCATACAATGTAAAGTGCTTTGAATGCTAGGAGTTGAAAGGCGCTATGTAAATGCAGTCCATTTATCATTTAGACATGCAATGTAATTTCCATATGTACTGTGCATTGAGCATTGAATTGCTGAATTTGTTTGTGGTCTTGCAACAAATGTTTGAATTCACAATTAAAGCTATAGAGTTTAAATCACTATGTGGCCATATACAGAGCCATACAGACTGTCTCAATCTCTCAGGCTACCAAGCCCCATTCATCTTAATTATATATAAAAAAACACAATCTGTTCCCAGTCAGTGAACTGTAAAAAATACAGTGTCAATTCCACCCCTTAGAGTAGTGGTTCTCAACCTTTTTTGAGCAAACACCCCCTTGACCTCATCATAAGCCTCCCAGCGCCCTCTTTGACCTCATGATAAACCTGACAACCCCCCCCCCCCCCTTAATATTGAAAAAAGGAAGTGGACTAATGCCACAAATGGGAACTAAGCCCCGCCCTACTCAGCTGTATACTTCCCAACGCCCCCCTAGGACTCCCAAATGCTCCCTGGGGGGCTGTAGCGCCCCCGTTGTTGAGAAACACTAACTTAGAGGGTACTCTGGGACTAAATGCACTCTAGGAGATGTGAAGTCAAGTGTTGAATTAACACTGCATTATTTACCATGTGGAATAGCAGCTCTGGGGCAGCCATGGTCTAGTGGTGAAGGACATGGGTTTTAGATCAGAGGGTTGCCGGTTCGAATCCCACCCTTCCACTCCCTTATCTCACTCCATGGCTGAAGTGCCCTTGAGCAAGGCACCTAATCCCATACTGCTCCAGGGACTGTAACACACCCTGTACATAGCTATAAATCACTTTGGATAAAAGCGTCAGCTAATGCCTCGTTTCCACTGACGGTTTTCTGGTAGGCCTACAGTGCGACTCGGCTGCCACTTTTTGCCCTCTGATTGAGCTGTGCCGTGCGGAATCAAAAAAGCAAAAAGTGGCATGCGAGTTGCACTGTGTCAAGCTTCAGGCCTACCAGAAAAGCGGCAGTGGAAAAGAGGCATAAGTGTAATGTGATGGAATGGAATATTGTCTTGTAGTGAGGAGTGGCTATAATTAAACAGTACAGCTAGCTGCTTTGTACTGAGAGAAGAACTCCCATGAGGATTACCACATCTTCTAGTAGCACAGACTGAATCCCTATAATTACTAGCCAGCATTATCCTCAAGCTAAACTAGCTAAGTATTTAACCCTGTGTGCCTGTTGTGGCATTGACAACTGTTTTTATTTTACTCCATTTTTTGGCAGTGTGGTTGTTTACGTTTTAAAGCCCACGCTGTTTTCTTTTCCCCCAAGATCTCCCAAGCCGTATCCATTTGTGAGCATTTCTATCCGGCCCCTCTGTTTCCCATTCCCGCTACGAGACCACAATCTCTTTCTCCCTCTATGTCTGTGACGTCAAGGAAACCTCACAAGCAAACCCACAGACTCACTGTACAAAACGAATGACTCATTCCGTAAGTTGCATTCAGTCAACAGCCAGTCACCCTTACTGACATCCCAGGCAGTAAACAGCATAGTCTATATGGTAGGGAGACTATGGCTGAGGCGGACAGCGGCAGTACCGTACATGCGGTGGTGTCACCCTGGTTTCGCCTGCCTGAGAAATGGACTAGGAGAAGATTGAGCGTCATTGATGGAGATCCGATAGAGGGAGTGGTTGGCGATTGGAGCCATTTCCACCCCATCAGACAGCCCCTGCTCCCAGATAAAAATGGAGTCGCTGCACGATTGAAAGCGCATTAGGCTCCCTAGTTATCGCATAGAATATGGATGAAGGGGAGTAATGTGCAGGACTGGAGCCATAGACATGTGGCTCAATCACACCGTGCCGCGCCGCGCCATGCAGTCAGGGCCGCTGACAGCTTTTGCCGGGCCCAGGACAAAAGTCATGTGAAGGGCCCCCTCACTTAACACATGCAATGTAATGAGGCCCCATTTCTGAGGCCCCATCCTCCCTGGACCCGGGACAAGTGACCCCTTTGCGCCAACCCACCCACCCGCCCCCCCCCCCCCCCCCCCCCCCAACACCCCCCACCCCCCCGCCAGCATCCCATTTAGTGCTGTCCTGTACTGCCATTTAGTTCTTTGCTGTAAGTGAAAGTGAAAGCCCATTGGGAAACTCCAACTCCCATTGTCATTGTGACACAGCACTCCACAGCACACAAGTGAACACTGCACACTGCACACAACGAAATTGCATTTATGCCTCACCCGTGCAAGGGGGCAGCCCTCAGTGGCGCCCCATGGGGAGCAGTGCAATGGGACGGTACCATGCTCAGGGTACCTCAGTCATGGAGGAGGATGGGGGAGAGCACTGGTTGATTACTCCCCCCACCAACCTGGCGGGTCGGGAGTCGAACCGGCAACCTCTGGGATGCAAGTCTGACGCCCTAACCGCTCACCCATGACTGCCCTGTACTGCCATTCACTACCGTTTACTCTGGGCCTGTGTCACAGGATCTCTACGGTGCCTCTAAATGGACATGGGGAAAGAAAGTAAATGTAAAAAAAATGTTTAACATGAATCACACATTTTTACAGACATTTTCTCTTTGATCTCAGTAATCTGTACTGTCTAATGTTCCTGTGTTTACTGTAAGAATATTTTTTTGTTTGTCTGTTTGTCAGTTTTACATTATAGAATATATCTTATTTTTGTATTGTTTTTATTATTATCAGTGTCTACATGAAAATACTTGAAAATATAATAGTCTGCCTACAGTACCTGTGGTATATGCATTCTTGCAAGTGTGTGTGTGTGGGCTTGTGTCTGTGTGTCTGTGTGGGTGTCTGTGTGTGAAAATGTTCATTTGCATATATGCTTTTTTTGTTTTGTCAGTGTGATGCAGGCTTGTGTATGTACGCTTGTTTGATGTGAGTGTCTGTGTATACAGTATGGGTTCTGGTCTGTATGTATGTGTTTGAATGTCCATGTGCGCGTGGTTCATGGATGTGTACAGCTGTATGTGGTTGTTTGATCGTGTGTGTGTGTGAGGATGTGTTTACACTATACGTGTTTGTGTATTCCTCTTTGATGTGTCTATACATTTGTGTGTATGCGTGTCTTTGATTGTGTGGTTTATAATGCGTGTGGTAATATGTGTATATGCTTGTTTGATGTGTGTATGTGTGTCTGTATGCATTTGTATAAGTCTATGTGCATTTATTTATACATTTTGTGTGTGTGTGTGTGTGTGTGTGTGTGTGTGTGTGTGTGTGTGTGTGTGTGTGTGTGTGTGTGTGTGTGTGTGTGTGTGTGTGTGTGTGTGTGTGTGTGTGTGTGCGCTTGTGTGTGTGTGTGCGTGCGCTTGTGTGCGTGCATATGCATGCGTGCATGTGTGTGTATGTGCACTATACCAAACCTCCCAGGTGTCCTTGGGGCCGACGTTCCTGGGCGGCGTTCCGTCCCCGTCGGAGCTGCATGCGGGGGCGGGGGTGCTGGCGGGCTTCACGGGCTGCGTGCGGGAGCTGCAGATCAACAGCCGCGAGCTGAGCGTCGCCGCAGAGGCCCTGCGCGGCCAGAACGTCCTCAACTGCCCCACCGCGTCCGCCTGCCAACACCGGCCCTGCCGCAACGGGGGCACCTGCATCAGGTAGGAGGACTGCGCTGCGTTACTAGGGGTGTACATAATCATCCATAATTGAATCGAATCGCATCGCATCGTGGGGCATTCTTAAGTATCGAAAATAATCGAAGCGCTGGCCCCTGCCCAATGCCCTAGCTGTTAATTGTGTAAAATAATAGAAGTGGAAAAGTCATTGGGAAAAAAATCGAATCTAATTGAATTGTATTGCATCGTGGGGCATTGTGCCTTAAGAAATCAATATGGAATCATATCGTCATGGAAGCTGTGATTTACAGCCCTAACTCATACTGTACAGTACTACCAGACCAGAGAGAGTAGAGAGAGAGGTTCCATTGGCCCATTGTTTCCGGGTTCTATTATTGGGGGGGAAATCCCCCTTTAGGCAGACCTAGGCAGACCTGAGGACTGTTCTATTCAATGCTAGGAGCATTATGACACGCCCCTTTAGGCAGACCGGAACCTGGTCACGTTAGGTGCCCATAGAAACCTATTATGTTGGCATATCTCTATACTTAAAGAATCTCTGGTACTACTATATACATGCCTCCTCTACTCTACTCTATCTTTGACAGGTACTGTATGCAGAGCTCATACTCGCCTGTGTTAAGTAGGGGCACTACGCTTATACTCTACATTGCCTCCTCTACTCTACTGTATGCATAGCTTATACCAGGGACTAAAGTAGTTTTCATGTCTTACCGGTGTTACTGGTGCTGTTTTTCGAGGATATTCTTCCTACCAACCGCCCAACATCAGAAAGAGCGCTAACAAGTCAAGTCAAGTCAAGTCAAGTTGGTTTTATTGTCAATTTCTTTACATGCACTGGTCATACAAAGAATTTGAAATTACGTTTCTTGCTTTCCCATGCAGACATAGACTAATCTAGGTAAGGACATAGACAGTGTAGACATAGACAGTACTCATACATGGACATAAGACAGTATGGACATAGACATAACAAAATAATCATGTGCAATACAGATCTATATCGCTGCATGACTATTTCAGGTAGCCTAACTTTGAGCTATTCTCTTCATTTTATAATTTTTTTTTTTAATTCTGCACTGGTCTACAAGTACTTTCACCACTGGCTTATACTCATCTGTGACAGGTACTGTATGCGGAGCTCATACTCACCTGTGTTAAGTACAGTAGGAGGACTATGCTTATACTCAGGGTGTGATTTGTCGGAAAACCAGAAGGGGGGATATGTTTCAGATTGTAAGCAATATCAATGATATTACATTGAACTGTGATACAATCATGTAGAAAAAGTGTCGATATCAAGACCAGAAGGGGGGACAATCCCCCCTATCCCCCCTACAAATCGCACCCTGCTTATACTACATGCCTCCTCTACTCTACTGTATGCAGCTGTAACATGAGCTTATTTCCAGAAATGGCGCAGTGTTGCTTTAAGTTAGACCAGACCATGTTGCTTCCGGTACAGTATGCTGATTGATTCCTTAAACACTGTAACGTCACATCTTTGATGGGTGTTATTTAGACATGCCTGGTCGGCGCATATGGGCCTTACCATAACCACCTCCTTCTCTTTAGTGATTTAGATAGTACAGTATACATGAGTGCACTATGCTGCCAGGTAATAATCATCACACCTTTAACCCATTGGTGCCTAAAGCACCTGCAAAAAACGCCTGCTGAATTTCTAAGCCTTTGTTGGGAAAGTTGCCCTCAGCCTATAAAAACCTAAATATCTTAGCCTCCGATGCACATAAAGCATGAAATAAGTTGCATTTAAACCCTAAGACCCTCATCTTGCATTAGAATGTGTTCATTCAGCTGTAACATACCCAGATTTTTATTAAAAAAGCTAAAATCTCAAGAGCCTGAATGCAGCGTATATGTGTCTCTCCAGGCACCAAAGGTCAAACAACATACAGTAGCCTGTAATGAGTTAAATGAGTTAATGGATTTCACCCCAGGGTTACCCTTTTACCTTACATTTGGCAGATGCTTTTATCCAAAGCGAAGTACAATTGAGGACATAATCATACCGTACAACACTTGTAGATACAAAGTGCACAGGAAATAACAATAGGTGTAAAGGCCAAATGGGGTTATCTTTTTTAGTAAATTAGCACAGGGTTAAGTAGAGTGCACGTACTTCCGGGGGTTGATGAGAGGGCCAGCACTCTTTCCCCTTTCCTTTTGCATAGTCATGTTACCCATTCATTATTGTACATATCAACAAAGGAAATTGGAATTTTAGTACAATAAATGGTTTCATGCTCCTATTCTCAGCTGAACACCATAATGACATTGAATACGTCGCATTTAGAGTAGAGCAACTAGAGTAGAGTAACTGGTATTAATCCCCAGGCGGAAATTAAGGTTAAGTGGCTACCGCCGCCATGAGCGCCACTCACAGAAACTCATTCCATTAATTTCCAGAAATGGTACAGTACTGCTTTAAGGACGGGGAACGGAGGGATTGAACCTGTGGCCCCTCAGTTATCCATCAGGGACACCTTTACTGTACCAAACTCCTCAAACTAGACATACAGAATAATGGCAAATCTTTATACTGTATGTATGCATCTGGAGTATTTGTCCTCTGACTTGTGCAATAATTGAATTTAAGAAACTTGTAATGAAAAACATCTTTAAAAACATCTTTAAAATTCAGCACACGCCTCAAAACAAACAGATTCATTAAATCATATTTGGACAGGACACACATGTAATTCCAATATTACATTTATGAAAGTGCATTGTACAAAGATGCAAGCAATGATAGCGCTCAAGAGACCTGCCCAGAAAGATGACTGCCCGGCAACAACACTTCACCAGTACCACTTCATTTCATTTTTCAACACGTCTTTTAAAAAATATTTTTAGAGCTTTTTTGCCATCAATTCTGACAGGACAGTGGAGTAGGGCACTGGGTTACTACGCCTGCAACCCCGGTTCAATTCCTAAAATACAGCTACCAAAAATTCAGTTGTTGCCTTTAGTGTGCCTTTACTGAAAATGAGGGACCCCAAAGGCAAAGGTAAGTGTGGCACTGGAGCTCGACAGTGAACAACATAGCAAACGCTCGAGAGGCTGTGAACAGCAGGTCACCGAAATGGCACACCACAACATCCACTACATGGGGTTACAACTGGGCAAGAGCAATTTTCCTGAAACAGCCTTCACATTGCAGCGTGAGAAAGATAAATGGCTGATAATCCAGGAAGCCCCATAAATGACACACAGAGTGCGTTCCAATATGCGACCTTGCGTCCTCCACTTGTGCTTGTCGCCTCGTACCAGGAAGTAATATGTCATGATGACATCACCGACAACAGCATTATATCTCAATATCTAGCAAAAGCTCAATTGTAAAGTCATTTTCTCATTTGCAAGCTGGATGGTGGATAAAGAATAGTCCCCCAAAAATTGTTTTGGCTAGGCTGACAGCGAGGAAACTTAAATGTTTTCTCCACAGAGGTGGAGCAAACAAGCCTCAAGCACAAGTGGAGGGCGCAAGGTAGCATATTGGAATGCACCCACAGACAAACGGACAACGGGAGGTGCTTCACCAGCGTAATACGGAGGGACACCGGACATCGTGTGTGAGCTATCCTTGAGATCTGTGATTACTTCACTGGCACTCAATCCAATTTGTCCCGTTAACCTGGTGGTTTGATGAGGATGTGCTCGCGTGTGATGATGAAGGTGATGAATCGACGCCGCCGTTCCTCCCAAGCCGGAAATTGTCTATTTCGGCACGACACAATTAGTCTTAATGTCCTCGGCCCTCTGTAAGAAGTCCATTACGGTTAATCAATTTAGCAAAGTAAGAGAATCAAAAGCCATTAGTCGTGCATTACCTTGGAATATGTTTCCTCTTCCCCGTGTGCTTCAAACGGCCAGGCTTTTATAACATACATCTTTAAAAAAGCTAATGAAAGATGAATTTCACAACCACATTCGTATCCTTTTGTGTGCAACAGACAAAAGTTCACTGTATTGGAGTGAATGATTTAAAAAAGAAGACCAATTTCTGCCGCATTTTAGCTCTCTTTAAAAGCAGCCTCTTGCATTAAGGTCGCATACCCTAATTAAGTCAATTGAAGAGCTAATTCGCCAGATCCTGTCAGAAAATATATATTTTTTGTAGCTGTGGGACAGATACATTTTGGTGTGTGTGTGTGTGTGTGTGTGTGTGTGTGTGTGTGTGTGTGTGTTTGTGTGTGCGTGCGTGCGTGCGTGCGTGCGTGCGTGCGTGCGTGTGTGTGTGAGTGCCTGCGTGCGCGTGTTTGACCACTACACTCTGGACATTTTGCGAACACATTAGTATGCATGACAAATTCAACACAGAATTAACAAATCAAAATTCATTGGGAAAGAACTCTTGCATATTGTCCATGCCACATACAATTTATTTAATAAACATCACGTCAGTCCACAATGACCAATGTGTGTGTGTTTTTTTTTTTTTAATAATCCATTGAAGGTCTCCGAAGACAACAACCTTGTATATTAAAATAATTGCCTGTCACTGCCTCTCTGTGTGGGAGCATCGCTCTTCATTTGTAGTTTGTGACTTGTGTAGTTCATGTCTAACACACCGGTGCCCTAAAGCTTCATATATTCAGCTCAAGATTTAAAGATGATTCACTACAATCTATGCATCAGTGTTGTTGTGCCAGTGACATTTGAGGCTATCTCTTAAGTACACACATACTGTACGTGTAAACAGTATAAACAGAATAGTGTGTGTGTGTGTGTGTGTGTGTGTGTGTGTGTGTGTGTGTGTGTGTGTGTGTGTGTGTGTGTGTGTGTGTGTGTGTGTGTGTGTGTGTGTGTGTGTGTGTGAGAGGATGTGTGTGTGTGTGTGAGAGGATATGTGTGTGTGTGTGAGAGAGGATTTGTGTGTGTGTGTGCGTGCTTGCTTGCGAATGTGCATGTGTGCATGTGTTTCTTCTTTTGTGTGTACATGTACTGTATGTGTGTGCATATACGTGTGCATGTTTGTGCATTGTAAATGCGTTATTCAGTATTTGCACTGTTAGGCATATCACAAATATTTATTCAATGTAGTGCCTTTCTGACTTAAATGTTTTGCACTCACTATAATTCATGAGTAGAGCAAAAACAGAAAAAAAACATAACGACTGTAATTTTTAAATCATGACAAACTTACAGCTTGACAAGGTTTAGATGTTGATTAGGACAGACACTAATAGTCGCTTCTATCCACACCCCTTCGGTACACAAAAAAAAATACCAAAAGAATAATCGCCATCTAATATACATCAATATGCAAGCTCAATGTCTTCCCATATTTCTTTTTTAAAAAGTAATAAAGAAGCTGCATTTACTGTTGCCGGCTAGACAGCGCTATCAGTATTTAATACTGACAAGTGGGACATATGAATAAACCCGTCAGAATTCCCTCTTCATTTCGCCGCTTCACTACAGTCTCTTATCGTGGCGGAATTGTCACTGAATGTGTGTCAACAGTTGTTTATAGAATGACTGTTTTGACAGTGCTTGATACCAAATGTGATAGATGTTGAAAGGGTCGGTTTGTGAAACACTGACAGAGATATTTAATTTAAAAAAAACTGAACTACAAAGTGCAAGAGATTAAGTTGGCTCACACTACATTCAACTTTATTTCTTCCACTTTGCAACGCAGAGTTGAACGAGTTGAATATAACGCCGCTTAAAAAAGAACAAAGGTGCACTAAACCATGGGCTTAAACGCACAAAGGCTGCCTTCTTTTGTCCTCTTGCAATCAACGCTTCCTTGTTCCAACAAGAAAGGAAAGCAGATTTAAGTTTTACCATTAGTTTGAACTTCTATTAGGAACGTTGTTGGGGGCCATTTACATCATTCAAGCCCTGCAGGCAGCTTCCGTAAGAGGCCAACGTCAACACTAAGCCCCGTGGTGTATAACTCATAACTCTTTGTGTACAAGTACATTTGATTTCCCAGAATTTCAGATTATTTATTATATAGCAGTGGTTCCCTAAGCTTTTTTTGAATAAATGCCCCTTGAACCTCATCATAAGCCTCCCAAACCCATCTTGACCTCATAAGCCTGCCAACGCAACCCTTAGTATTAAAAAATATAATAGACTAATGCCCCCACCGCCCTTTCTCAGCTGTATACTTCTCAAGGTCCCCCTACAGCTCCCCAACATCTCCTAGGGAGCTGTACAGCCCCCATTGAGAAACACTATTATGCCGCTGACCCCCACCCACATCCAACCCTGAAAACCGTGAATCATGCGCATCAGTCTGCTATTATTCACACTGTCTATTAACCACATTATGGCACAAGCACACACTCAAGAAAGTATCTCAAAGACCAAACAAGAAGACGGCACTGTGAGGCCGAAAAAGTTCCAGTGTGTTATTATGAGTCAGTGCAGTCATTCGTAATATAATAATATTAGTTGACAATGTTAAGCCACTGTGACCTTCCCATCATGCAACAGGAGCATCTGATGATCTTGAGCAATCTACATCATGGCATGGCATGTGCCCTTCTTAACCCTGTAGCGGTCGCTACCGCAGGATTATAGATCAATGTGCGCTTAACCTGCTGACATCAATTTTTCATGGAGCGTTTCTCTGATGATGTCCCTCCATCACTTGTTGGCTGCAATTTACCGCCTTTGTTTGGCCACTGCGTGTGCAGGTTGTGCACCGTGTGAATAGCAGGATTGCAGAGTAATAATCATTTAGCCTATAGGCATTCATTTGCCGGGTACCTGAAGCGCTTCTGTGATTAGGTCACATGCTTGTTCTTTACAAATTACCGACTACGTCACCTTGTCCACTTTGCCTCCTTGACTTTGATCATCACACCTGGGTCTCCCTTATACGCTACAGTGGTCAAACGATGCTCATCTGAAATGTATTCCTCATTACAGTGAGTTTGGAGGCACTGCAAGACATTCCGACTACATTGTTCTGTAGCCGTCAAGTCCATATGTCTGTTTGATCGATTCGATCGAAAATAAAAAAAAATCAAATGCACAGTAATGTGTAAAACTAGTATAATGCAAACACTGACAATCTCTTATGGTGTTTGCACACCTAATGTGTGATCCAAATATTTGTATATCTGTATTTACTGTACGTGTCTTACCAATCCCTCCCTTCCTCCATGGCGGAAGTGCCCTTGAGCAATCTACGTATCTACAGGGACTTTAACCAAAACCCTGTAATATGTAATATAAGTGGGTTTGGATACAAAATGGCTGTTAAGTGTAATGTAATATACCGTAATGTAATGTTTGTGGTCATTGCTAAGGACTCTTGAAGGCAAGCTGTTGAAAATGGATAACAGAGTGTTACTATGTCCATACAGTACAGGGGAGGTTGGTGCGAGGGCTGTTGCAAGATTTGCCACATACACTTTCATACATGTAGATGCTCTATAACAAAAACTGTAAAATTAAGTGTAAGCACAATCTGGTCTGAGTGAATGTATTCTAAAAGTAGCCCACTGTTCAGTGACGGACCTACAATGAGTTGCGCCCCGGCCGGGAAATGACTCCTCCTATAATAACTGACAAAAACCACCAATAGTAATCTTTTTATTGTAACAATGTGATAATGTGTAGAAATAACACTTTCAAACGATCTTTAATATGTTTATAACTATTTTAACATGTTCATAGCGATTTTCCCAATGGGGCCGTATGTTTGCGATGACGCCCGGGCAATGGTTCGGTCGGCCTGCCACTAGGACCGCCCCTGCTGCTGTATGAAGACATGCAAGTTGAGGGAGTCGTTGAATATTTCAAGATGTTGTCATGGAACAGTAATGGAAGTGTATGTGCTTGTAATTACATTCATGGTCATATAGAGTGCACTCTGGCGTAAAATGATGCCTTGTTGTTAAACCATAGTAGAGCCTCACCAGAATTAGCTTGGCTTTCTGGCCCTCCCCCCCCCTCTCGCTCTCTCTCTCTCTCTCTCTCTCTCTCTCTCTCTCTCTCTGCTTGTCTGTGTTCAACCTCAGTGATGGCAAGGCTAATTGCTGTGCAGATGAAGGATGAAGGGCCAGTGGAGGTGTGTGTCTGCATGTGTTGGCAGGCCTAGACTACCCACTCACACTCGCTCATGCTCTGTCACACAAACTTACTCACTCACTCACTCTTTCATTCACAAAAAAGCCACACACACACACACACACACTCTCTCTCTCTCTCTCTCTCTCTCTCTCTCTCTCTCTCTCTCTCTCTCTCTCTCTCTCTCTCACTACTCACTCACTCATACACACCCACACACTACACACTCTCACACACACACACACACACACACACACACACACACACACACACACACACACACACACACACACACACACACACACACACACACACACACGTATACACTCACACACACACACAATGATAGCAATGACAATGCTCAGTGTAGCTGAAATGTTATGTAAAGTGGGAACGTGATGACTTTTTTTTTTGCTTGTTGCCTTGTACAATGTGGCGAATGGAAAATGAGCATGCACAGCTTTATGAATCATTCAGAACATACATTTTTAAGACTGTTTAATATGAGATTGGCCTAAATAATTAAAGGCCTTGCCACATGATAACTCTTGTCAGTTTAACTTGTGCCTGAACAAGCTGTCTGGCACAATGAATTATTGAGCTAATTTCTCTTTCCACACTTAATACGCTTTTACGTAACACACTGTGGCACTGTCAGGACTGCGTGTGGCAGGTTCATTTTTTTGCCTTTGGTTTTTATTTTTATTTTTTTATTTTTTGGGGGGGTCTTTTTCGACTTTATTTGATATAATAGGA
>NC_085880.1:17013527-17028527 GCF_034702125.1 Engraulis encrasicolus | reverse complement strand
TGTATGTGTATGTGTATGTGTATGTGTATGTGTATGTGTATGTGTATGTGTATGTGTATGTGTATGCGTGTTGTGTATGTGTGTTGTGTATGTGTGTTGTGTGTGGTTTGGGGTTTGACCACCAAGCCAAAACTGGGGGAGACAACTCCATATCAGGGTGCTACCAGGGCCGGATTAACGCACAGGCTAGATATGGCTGCAGCCTAGGGGCCCCCACCTGCCAGGGGGCCTCTGATTGACCAAAAGTTAAAAATGGCAGAATTGTGACAAGATGCAATATTGAAAAAAAAAAAATTATGTTGAGTACAGTTAGTAGACATGTTATCCTGAATTCCTAACTAATTATGACACTGTCTGTGTACTTTTTTTCACGAAATGTGCCTTCTGGGGGGCTCCACCGCAACCTGTAGCCTAGGGGCCCAGGGCATCTTAATCTGGCCCTGGGTGCTACAGCTAGATTGCTGGTTAGTTTCCCCCAAATAATGAAGTGTCTGATGCTGGTGATCCAGACTATTAGAAAACAACTCCCCCACATCGACAATTTTGCTGTTTTCTGTAATACACAACGTTTTGGTCCTAGACCTTCATCAAGTGCAGTACGTTTTTACACTCACCTCAAAACAAGTAATGTAAAAATTTACCTGATGAAGGTCTAGGAACGAAATGTTGTGTATTAAAGAAAATAGCTAAATGATCAGTGTTCCCAAGTTTTTTTCTAATTGTCCATGGGCCATCTTCTATTCACCTGCCAGCTGAGGTGTGTGAAAAAGAAAAAGAAAAAACAATGTTTAATGAAGTTGGGCATCCGCCATCATACTGTCACAGGGATTATTGTCTTGCAAGATGTTGTTTCTTGTTTGCTTTGTTTTTGTGGGGATATTCGTTGATCAGCATGACAAAGTTTCAGATAGTCGTTTAAAGTTCTCTTTATCTCAAAGTGCTATGGTGTTTCAAATGAAAACACACGTAGACACATATTTCTCACTTTTTTATTTTTAATTTTTATTATTTTGATATTCTTTGTTTTTCTATTTAAAAAAACAGATATTTTGTGTTGTTGTGAAAGCCCATATTGTATTAACTTGCCCCATCTGTGTACAGTCTGATCTGCATTCTCTGTAGACTTGATGTCAGCTTTTTCTTCCTTTTGTTCTTCTTCTTCCTTTGCTCTTCCTCTCCCTACTCAGCTAATAAGATTCCATATCGTCCCTGAGGCTCCCTGTGTCCCACTGTGTCACCAGGACCCCAGGGGAGGGAGAGAGGGAGAGAGAGAGAGAGAGAGAGAGAGAGAGAGAGAGAGAGAGAGAGAGAGAGAGAGAGAGAGAGAGAGAGAGAGAGAGAGAGAGAGAGAGAGAGAGAGAGAGAGAGAGAGAGACAGGGACAGGGACAGGGAGAAATGGAGTGTATAAAAAAAGAGAGATGGTCCCTAATGCTGCATGTAGATATCCTCCAAGGACTTGGAGAGAGGACAGTGGCGAGAGGAGAGAGGGGCTTGGCTTCAGCCTGGGTAATATTTCTCTGTGTGGCATGGCACTGGTTTAGGGACAGCAGACAGAGCCAAGCAGACCGGCTGCATGTACTCTTACCACGCCGTCTGCTCTTTTTTCTGTTGGGTCTTACCACTTTGTGCTCTCTTTTTTTCAGTTGTTGCTTCTCTTCGCTGATAGCTCCTGGTGGCCATGAGTTTCCCCTGATGAGAGCCTTGAAGTCTCAATAACGCCATGCAGTCGCACCAATTAGCTGCCCCCTTTTTGAAGGCCCCCCGTGGGGTGGTGTTCAGACTCTGACCCTATAGCTGGACGGAGTTGTGAAGTGAATACAAAAGATACCAATAGCTTTCCCCATGACTCGAAAACACTGAACAGAAAAAAATAAGTCTTTGACAAGCTGCAGCACACGCATTGCATTCCTCAGTGACACCTTAACTGCGTAGCACTGGAACTGTGGTTACATACATTTTAATTATGTATTGGTGTCTGGGATAAACTAAAAGGCAATTTTAAAACCATCAGCAGCACACCTCTGATTTCAACAGTGAATAGAGTGAGTTTTTTGTTTTGTTTTGCGGCTCAGTAAATGAAAACGCTTCACCTCAGCTGCTGTATCTGACGGTAAACGTTAACGTGGGGTTCACATCAGGCTGACCCTGTTCTTTCATCGAGAGTGTGAAGCCCTGCTGGCTCTGGTCATTTTAGAAACAGGAACACTATCATTATGTAACTTCCTGTCAGTCACTGCGCCAACACGCAACACACTGGGTCTTTCTCAAATGCAAGGCCAGTGTCCTTCCAAGTGTATCAGCCTAATTAGGCACGCCCAGTGATTGGATACCCTTTATTAGTCATACCCAGTGATTGGATATTCTGTAGAGTTCACCAAAAAGTATCCAATCACTGGGCGTGACTAATTAGGCTGATACACTTGGAAGGACACTGGCCTTGCATTTGAGAAAGACCCACTGTAACTTCATGCGGCTCAGTAGAGGTGGGTCAGGTGAACAAAACATAAATCAAGAGAAGAGAAAGGAAAGAAAAATTAAAAGAGAAAAATAACTTCTTGAGATGTTTATGTGTGCCTTGCACAAAATATGCCTTCCTTTCCATAGGCAGAGTATTATCAAAAGAGACTCCAGCTGGTTTTATTGATGCTGTTTGTGTGAAACTTCTGAAGGAGCCTTCTGGTGAGATTCATGCTCAGGTAACAGCATGCCAGAACGCAGACAATCTAACTCAAAAGTTTGGATATTAACTTTATCTGCTTTCTATAGATGAGTCCTATTTCTTGAAATACTACTTTGAGGACTATGTCTGTTTGTTTTTCTACAACATTGCCTACAAAAGTTGCATTGAAATTACTTTTGTTTTTAAAAATTAAAGAACTGACTGACATAATTACAGTCATAACTTACAAATGGACATGGTAGTCTTTCGAGGCAAGTTATCTGACTATTAATAGTCCGAATCAGCTTTATTGTCAACAACATGTATAGGCTATGATTTAAATCTCAGGGCTTCAATTCTAGGCCAGTATAACACAAGAATCTTATAATAAACCTAACAATATCGCCATATAATATATACGTTTACAGTATATCATACACAGAGAAATATGTTCAGCAACATAAGCCTGTTGTTGAGAGATGTCCACATGAGGAAAAGTAAGCCTGCGCACTGTCATTACCCTCCTCCTTGATTGCATTTCATGTGATAATGTTTATTTATATTCATTCATTGCAAAACTTGCGTGGGCAGTTGTTGTGGCAGGTTGTTACACTGTTGAGTCAGTTTATCCAACCTGCGCAACTGTGTCTACCCACCTCTATTTACACACACACACACACACACACACACACACACACACACACACACACACACACACACACACACACACACACACACACACACACACACACACACACACACACACACACACACACACACACACACACACACACACACACACACATTCCATGTTCCAAATACAAAAACATATTTTTGCTCACCTTTACTGTAGGCCACAGGAAAGGCAAATACTGTGTGTGTATTGCTCATTACAGTTTTTTCTGATTGCTAAAGCTCAATTTTCACAACTTTGGCTGCTTTTGCAAAACTCTACACACAACTACAAGAACTTCACACCTATCTAGCAAAGCACTGTAGATACGTTGCCAAATCAAACTAAGGTTGAAAAACGCTATACACTTTTGGAAAATTAGCATTTTTGTGTCAAATCATTCACACAAACTATCTTATAATAAACACACACACACTGCAACTACACACATGCAGTATAAATTATACACACATTTAGCTTGTGTTGTTCTTTGCACAATGTGAATCAATTGTAGATCACACTTTTGTCATGAATACTTGTGATATAAAAACACAGGGGATGAGACTTCAATCATGGATGTTTATTTACATTACCCAAAGCAAACTAAAAATATGTTTTTGACATGTAATTCAAACACACAAGAAAACACAATGTAAGTCTAACAAAGGCAATTACTGAACATCCATCTGCCTTGCTGGATCCGACAATAAAATTTCATTGACATCACATGCTATGTCTTCAAGTGCAAGACAGCGGAGAAAGTATCACCTTGTATCCAGTCCTGACATGCCATCTGGTCAATATCGTTAGGACTCCTACAGTAGCCCTATATTCAAAACTAATTGTTGATTACCTGCACATATCAACATAGTTGTTTTATATGGTCTGAACCTTGTAGACCTGCTTCATGTGAATCTTTCGACTAGCCGTGATATTGCAGAGATACTCACATTATTCATATTTGCAAAGGTTCTGCCACGTTCTATTAGGCCTACTGACTTTCCTGCAGCCTTATTGTTAACCATCACCATATTCAGAATGTGGGTCTCCTGCTCAGGTGTGAACACACAGTTGTTCTCTGCCGCCTGCTCTCAGAATTCTAGTAATTCTGTAAAGTAGCAATCCCATCACTTGTACATTACTGTATTTCACACATTACAGTATATACTATATTGTCTTTCATATACACTGTCTCTGTACATATTTGCTATACTGCGCTGTTGAGTATGAAATGACTCTACATACCGGTTCTCAGCGTGAAATGTTCTGCTCATGCTCTCTACAGTGTAGTGGCTCAGATTGCGTTGAACCCTTTCACCTGCTTTCCTGTAGCTAAATGCTATGGTTGATGACATGGTCAACGAATGTGTCATGATTATGTGCCTTTGTCTCCTTTCTCCCTTTCCTCACCCTCCTCTGATCCTCAATCTTCTGGTGTTTCTTCTCCTTCCATTATTTTCTACACAGAAAGCTTACCTGTGACTTATTTATACAGCATGCCGGTTGACAGGTGAAGAGATTATCTAAAGGTGTTTCCCCCTGTCACATATTGTCTAAGAATTGGTATTGTAGTGTACAACATATCCACGAATGTGTATATTTTTTCTAGGAGTGTGTTCATAATTTGCAAATTGTGTGCAAAGCAGTGGTTTGTGTTTACAGTTATGCAAAGTGTGTTTTATAACATTACAAACTGAGTGCTGATCAGTTTTTGTGCTATTAGTTTGGCTGATTTGGTTATAGGTTTGTGCATCTGTGTGAGGAGTTCAGCAAAAGCAGCCAAAGGTTACAAAAAATGTGCTTTAGCGAACAGAAAAAAACTGTAAATGGAAAATTGCTACAAACAATGTATGGTAAGGTTATAAAAGCATATTCAAGGTTATAGATATAGATAAAAATATAGATATAAATATAGACTTTTCTTGCTTTAAATTTTACCGGTATATGTAAAATGGGATGATAAAATTAAATGTGTTCCATGACTTTGATCGGCTATTTGGTTAAAATATTGATTCCATTTGAATGGAAATCTGTACTGTACAACCTTAAGTCACTTCATGTGATGTGAGTATAATTGTCATGTCATGCAAATTTTAAAAAGATAGATAATTTGAAGGATCGATAAGTTCTTATCAACATTTGAGGCAGCCTAGGCTACATGGCGTGATGTCACTCATAAACACGCACACACACACACACACACACACACACACACACACACACACACACACACACACACACACACACACACACACACACACACACACACACACACACACACACACACACACACACGCAAATACTGACAAATACACGTGTTGACACACGCACACACTGACATGCGCGCTGCGCACACACACCCACACACACACACAGAGTGAGCTTGCGATAACCAGCAGCATTTTGCAGTTTTAAGTAACCAATTCTAATCATAATTATTCTTGTCTCTGAAGACAAACAAACAGTTATATTACCATATGCCGAAGTAAAGCAACATAGTAGTGTCTTCCAATACTGTTCAATACAATATACAGTATAGGTTTGAAACAACACGATAATCTCCTCCATTACAATTCAATTCAAAAGTATATATCAAATTCAAAAAATATACAGTATATGTCAAACTGTTTTAGAGTTGTGAAAAAGGGCAAATTGTGTTACCAGTGTAGAATGTGGCAAATGTGGTTCCTTTTTCGAGGAGTAGAACAATGACAGGGTTTAGGAATAGGACAATAGCACTTTTTATTCAGCATGAAATCTGGGGAAGTTTAGGTACCAGGTACAGTGCCCCCTATAAAAATCATAAACATGGATTGAGAGGAAGTCATGTTAATATATAAAACATAAACAGTATCACAGCCTCATTTTGAAGGGCTAATTCACATGACTGTTTAGGTGTCATCAAACAGAAAAGACCATTTCAAGTGTTTCAGAAATCCCAAGTTGATCCTAAGTTGCTCTAGTACCACTAGTAGTCCCCAGACGATGAGGTGAAAAGTAGCCCTGAAGTTAAAGCATGCTGGTTCAGTGAATTGGGCTGCTTAGGATGACCGTCTGCGGGTAAAAAAGTGTATTTGTCGGATTTATGGCCATAAAAATCAATACGGTTTAGTTCAAATCAGGCAGAACTTTGTGCTTCCAGGCGGGTTTTGAGCATTTTTGAGCTGGAAATCATCGGTCTCATCTGGCAACCATGTGCTGGTTAACCCTTCGTGAGGATAACTGTGAAGGCTGAGGCTATAATGTCTGTGTTTGAGACTCCAAGGGGAATGATGTGTGTGTGTGTGTGTGTGTGTGTGTGTGTGTGTGTGTGTGTGTGTGTGTGTGTGTGTGTGTGTGTGTGTGTGTGTGTGTGTGTGTGTGTGTGTGTGTGTGTGTGTGTGTGTGTGTGTGTGTGTGTGTGCGCACCCAAGGGTGTAGTGGTCAGGAGGATACAAAAGCACAATGCTCACTCCTCATTAGCTTTCCACATGTTCATGAAATTCGCTTGCTAATTAAGCTGGCAAGTAGCATAGGCAGAATGGTAATGCAAGTGCCTCTTTCAGTCTCTTCTTAGTGTGAAGGCAGTGAGAAAGAAAGCACATGTTTCTTTGTGTTAATGTAATGTAATGTAATGTAAGGTAAGGTAAGGTTTGAAATCCTTAATGTCACATTTTCAGAAAGAAGGAAAAATGCATAAGAAAACAAAAGCGCATATCATTTTACACATGTCATACAGTATTACAAGTTACAAGGTCAGAGCCTGCTCTGTGTTGCTGAGTTTTTCTCTTTTCTTTTTTTCTATCTTTTTTTCTCTTTTTCCTCATTATTTTTTGTCATCTACGCTGGTGATTTTGGCTGTCAAGTGCTTTTGTGAGTCTCTGATATCCATGTGTTTGGAGGAGGCAGCCAGGGGTGCCGACAGGGAGGGGGGGACAAAGGGGACAGTTGTACCGGGCCCAGGGAGAGATGGGGCCCAGAATTGGTTCCTCATTACATTGCATCTATTGGACAGGGGAGCCCTTTCAGATGACTTTGTCCCGGGCCCGGACAAAGCTGTCATTGGCCCTGGAGGCAGCACAGGGGAGCCAGAAGCTCCTTTCCATTTCTCTCTCTCTCTTTCTCTCTCTCTCTCTCTCTCTCTCTCTCTCTCTCTCTCTCTCTCTCTCTCTCTCTCTCTGTCTCTACATACTCCTCCCTCCATCCCTTCTTCTCTCACCACCTCACCCCAACCAACCCCCCTCCCCCCCCACACACACACACACACACACACACACACACACACACCTTCCGAGTCTCCACTTCCAAGAGAGCCAGCCAGTAAGTGTGGTGCTGAAGTGCAATCAGTCACTGAAACAGATGTGTTAGCATGTAGTGCATAACGCGGGGCGCTAATCTGGTAGGCTGCTATGTCATTACCCCCTGCCACCGCAGCGGCAGTGACAAACCACTCGCGCCCTCCTTGGGGACACTGCAAACCGGCTCGCGCACACAAAACGCGACGCAATTCAGGTCAGGGTTTGGTGCCTCCGGTGCGAGGGGAAATTAACTATCCTGACTGTGCTGTGATATCCTATCTCTCTCTCTCACTCACTCACTGGCTCACTCACACACTCGGTTTATTGCTGATTAGCTTATTGTTGTATAGTAAGTTTGACCACCAAGGTGGCATCTTTTCTGTATTTAGTGTACTCTCTCTCTCTCTCTCTCTCTCTCTCTCTCTCTCTCTCTCTCTCTCTCTCTCTCTCTCTCTCTCTCTCTCTCTCCCTCTCTCTCTCTCTCTCTCTCTCTCTCTCTCATATTTTAACATGCGTGAGGGTCTTTTATATACTAATCAAGAGAAATGCTTCTTACCCATGATGTGCAAGCTTTTTATTCATTAACGGTGTTCATTGCTTAATGTTCTGCATGGAGTAATGACAATAACAAGCAGAACAAACATTTTACAGGCTGTGTTTTCTTCAACAAAGCTAAAACTCTCTTATATGCACACACACACACACACACACACACACACACACACACACACACACACACGCACACGCACATGCACACACATTGTCTCTCTCCCATACAGATACAAACACAGCCACACACACACACACACACACACACACACACACACACACACACACACAGCCACAGCCACACACACACACAGCCACACACACACACACACACACACACACACACACACACACACACACACACACACACACACACACACACACACACACACACACACACACACACACACACACACACACACAGCCACACACACACACACACACACACACACACACACACACACACACACACACACACACACACACTTTCTCTCTCTCTCTTTATTTTCGTTGGGCTTTGCGTTTGATCAGATAGGCCAGTGAAGATTGAAGATTTGATTGACAGGCAAGTGGTGTGAGAGAGGAATGGGGAGGGGAAGGGTTGGGACGGAGGGACATCAGCAGGGGGGAACGGGGGTCCTCGTGGCATGCCCAGCAGGGAAGCCCACAGGGTGGAACAAAGGGGTCTGTTGTCCTGGGCCCAGGGAGAGAGGGGGCCTAGAATTGGGTTCTCATTACATTGTGTGTATTGTCTTGGGGGTCTCTGCCCGCATATGATACGGCATGTGGATAATAGTAAAATGCTACCACCCCCCCCCCCCCCACACACACACACACACACACACACACACACACACATACCCCTCTCTCACACACACTCTTTCACTTTCTCTTTCTCTCTCACTCCTTCTCTATCTCCCGCTCTGTGTTCCTCTTCTTCATCTCTCGTTCTCAGCAGTCGTCCTTATCCTCTCTACCCTTCACTCTACCCTTGTCCTCTCTCTCTCTCTCTCTATCTATCTCTCTCTCGCTCTCTGTCTCACACACACACACACACACACACACACACACACACACACACACACACACACACACACACACACACACACACACACACACACACACACACACAATACCGTGTCGTGTGCTCACAGCCTGTACTGGCGCTCAGCCTGCGAAGATAGTCATTTGCAGCGCCGGTGAAGTCCTGCGACAGTCTGTAAATATTTCATTTCTTGAATCCAGCTCTGGAGGAGAGGAACGCAATACCCTGCCGAGCAGCTGTTCAAAGGACATTAGTAATTTATGGCTCCCAAACCCCTCCCACTCTTCCTGTGTCTGATATTATACCTTTGAAAAGTGTGAGCGTGACGCGCGTCTCTTAGACATGCTTGTGCTGCTCCTCCACAGAGTCGCACAGATGCAGATACAGACACACACACACAAGCACGGTGTTGCACACACACACCTTTTCTCCTTACGTCTCTCTTTCTCTCTTTCTTTCTCTCTTTCGCGGTCTGTGTCTCTCTGTCTCTCTTTCTCTACCCCTCTGTCTCTATCGCTGTCTCTCACAGACACAAACACACACGATCACTTCTCTCTGTCTCTCTCCCTCTGTCTCCCTCTTTGTTGCTCTCTCTCTCTCTCTCTCTCTCTCTCTCTCTCTCTCTCTCTCTCTCTCTCTCTCTCTCTCTCTCTCACACACACACACAGACACACACAGACACACACACACACACACACACACACACACACACACACACACACACACACACACACACACACACACACGCACTGCTATCCTGCTGCTGCATATTATTTATCATGCCGGCCCACCTTCCCACACTCAGCTCAAGATAAACCCCAAGAATACGAATTGAAACGCAGCGATTGATAGGACCTTCCAGTGGGTCTCTGCCTCCTACATCTGGAATTTATTTTCTCTCAAATGCTTCCAATCAGTAGCTGGTTTGAGAGAGAGAGAGAGAGAGAGAGAGAGAGAGAGAGAGAGAGAGAGAGAGAGAGAGAGAGAGAGAGAGAGAAGAGAGAGAAGAGAGAGAGAAAGAGTGGATGGCACTAGAGAGAGAGAGAGAGAGAGAGAGAGAGAGAGAGCGAGAGAGAGAGAGAGAGAGAGAGAGAGAGAGAGAGAGAGAGAGAGAGAGAGAGAGAGAGGACGGCAACAGAGAGAGGTGGAAGTGGGGATTGGGAAGATGGAAGGAAATTGCAGGGGGTTGGAAGAGAATTAAGATGTGAGGGTGGCAAGTGCATTGTGCCGTTGTATTTACATTATACCTTAATAGTCCTTCTGTTGCCATCTATCAATGGGGCTGCCACTCAATCAAGAACGTAGATCTACAGGTGCCAGGATTGTCTGCATTCAGAGTCATGTAGACTCTTTCTCTGAGCATAACCTTGAGCCAAACCTTTCATTTCTTTTGGTTTTGTTTTATTTATTTACAATGTTTGTTTGTTTGTTATTATTTTTATTTATTCATTCATTCATTCATTCATTCATTCATTCATTCATTCATTCATTTATTTATTAATCTATTTATTTATGTATTTATTTATTAATGTATTCATTCATTCATTCATTCATTCATTCATTCAAAGGAAAGATGTGTTTCATATCATCCGCTGACACTCTGCACTGCATGACTAGAATGGAGATTCTAGCCCTGACCCCATCTCAAGAGAACAGTGGCCAATATAAGGTCAGTGCTACTAGCTCCTTCCCTGCTTGCTTGGGGAAAGCAACAACACTGTACAAGATGAAATGGCCTTAGGGGGCTAGAATACCAGGCAATGTGGGGAATCGATCGCACTCATTCATTTCAGGGTTCAGACTTCAAGAGCCTTCACGAAAATGTATAACCATGCAATGAATGCAAAAAAAAGAAAAAAGGAGAAGATATTGAGTGTGATCTACTCCCTATATTGTCTGACTACTTCAGAGATGCACCAACAATAAGGAAGAGCTCGGTGTGTGGAAGATGTGTTTTTGTGGCTGGTATACCAGGCATCCTTCAAGGCTGAATTGCAGTGGAACACTTGTTCTTGAAGGATTTTGAGTCTGTACAGTTTAGGTCCTTTCTGCTGCTGCTGGTTTATAATTAGTAGTAGTAGTAGTTTTTTCAGTTTTTTTGTTCAGCACAGAATAAAATACATTTCACCCAAGGAAAACCAACAATGCGCTTTCTTTCTTTACCAAAACATGAACTGGGTAATAGGATTTCAAGTGTGTGGACACTTCTTGCCTATACAGAGTGCCTCATCTCTTCTCTCCTCGTTCCTCCTCTCCCCTCTCTCTTCTCCCCTCCCCTCCCCTCTCCTCTCCTACCCTCTCCTCACCCCCCCCCCCATCCCTCCTCTCCTCTCCTCTCCTCTCCTCTCCACTCCACCCCACCCCTCCCCTTTCCTCTCCTCCGGCTTCCCATGACTAATGCAGGTGGAGAAATGTAAATGTGTCAGAGCCACACGGTGCCGTTTTAGGTTTGTGCATTTAGCATCCTGTTCACTTCCTGTTTCCTCTGGTATGTCCAGTGTAGCGTGCGGTACGGCGCGGTACAGAGCACGCCTGAGTGGTGGCGGGCGACGTGCATGTCTGACTCAGTGAGCCCATAGCAACTCTTCTCTTCACTTCCTCCTCACTTGTCCTTATTATCCCCTCTATTCCTGTTGCTTTCTGCCGCTCTGATTCATTTTCTGTCTGTTTATTTTATCTTTTCCTTCTCACGCTATGTACATCTCTCCTTTCTCTCCATTTCTGTCTTCTTTTCTGTTCCTGTCCTCGTCTTTCTCCTCGCTCTCTTTTGTCTGTCTTCCTCTTTTTTCATTCTTTTCTCCTTGTCTTTTTCTATCTTTGTCTTTCTCCCTCTTTCTTCTTTCTCTCTTGCTATCTTCTTATCAACCACTCTCTTTCTCTCTCTCTCTCTAATCACTCTCTCTCTCTCTGCCCCCCTTTCTTCTCTCTCTCTCTCTCTCTCTCGCTCCCCTCTTATCTACCACTCTCTTCCTCTTCTCCTCTCTTTTCTCATATGTCTCTCTCTCTCTCTCTCCTCAGCGATGCGGAGGACTGGTCGTGTGTGTGCCCGCCGCTCTTCTCGGGGAGGCTGTGCCAGTTCACGGCCTGTACCAGGAGCCCGTGTGGCCACGGGGCCACCTGCATCCCACAGTCCCACAGCGAGGCCGTCTGTGTCTGCCCCTTCGGACGCCGCGGGCTGCTGTGCGAAGACGGTAAGTACTGTATGAATGAATGAATGAATGGATTTATTTGTCTCTTAGATGTAACATTGTATTGCAACAGAAACCATACATTGAAAGGAATAAATAGACAGGGATGTACACAAAAAAGTCCCAAGACTTGTTTCCATGGTGGTCCCTTATGACATGTTTACTTGTCACCTAATGCAGAGGAATCTTGCGTTCTACTATAGGGGCCTACTCACTGACAGCACTCACGACTAGTTTTAGGACAAATGTAGGCTAATATCCAACAAAGATTGGCGTACATTATTGACAATTCAAAAAACAAAAACAGAATAATTATGCCTTGATTGAAAGATTGACGGGGCATGATCGAGCCCAATACAACCGAGCCCCGACACAATTAACATCCCAATAATTTTATGCTCATACATTACAGTACACAGTACACAGGTAAGTTATTAAATTTTTTGGTGAAACTATGACTATTATTAACAGCTAATAACAAGCAAATGGAAAAACAAAACTATTCTGTGTGTGAAGCAGCGTGTGTCGCAACTGTCGCTGTCCTCAGTGCTGAAATGGAAAATGAGATGTTAACCTTATATTTTATTATATTTATCACAGGATACCATGGGGAAATGATAACACAGGGTGATATTGGAGCTGTCACAAGTTCTTTGTTTATTCTAAGAGGTTTTATCTTGTCTACCCCAACTCAACTCCTTTTATTCTGTTTCATTGTGAAGCACTTCCACTGTAGTCATCAGTTGCCGTCTTGAGAATGGAGAACTGTAATGTAGTGGAATCTTCCATAGCAATGGTGGGGTTTTATAATGTACTCCTTCATTGCGATGGTAGGTTGTTTTTTTTTTTTACACACGTGAAGTCAGTGGTGTAGTCTACTTTTTTGTGGTGGGTATACTGTATATTTGAGCATTTTTGAAGTGGGTATACTGTATATATTTATGCCATTCAAAACAATGGATCAATCAATTTTAAGTGGGTATACTGAAATCCCTGAAATTTAGAAGTGGGTATACTCCGTATACCCGCGTTCTACGTAGACTACACCACTGCGTGAAGTTGCCCTAGCGCTCATTTGATTCCTCCTCAGGAGTCCTACCTGATGAAATTACATGTAACGCTCTCATTCAGAACCCCACTGGTCGCCTTTGTAGCAGGGGCTCGCTCGCCATAGTACCTCCAGAAAGCACCTCCACTCAGCGGCAGCTACGCTCAGGGGTACTGACAGGGGGGTACAAAGGGGATAGTTGTCCCGGGCCCAGGGAGAGATGGGGCAGAATTGGTTCCCCATTGCACTGCATCTATTGGGCAGGGGGGCCCTTTCAGATGACTTTGTCCTGGGCCCGGCCAAACCTGTCAGCGGCCCTGGCTACGCTAGCTAGCGCAGCTAGTGGTTATTAGTGGGGGAGAAGTCCAAATGAGACGACCACAGAAGGGGGGAGAGAGAGAGAGAGAGAGAGAGAGAGAGAGAGAGAGAGAGAGAGAGAGAGAGAGAGAGAGAGAGAGAGAGAGAGCGAGAGAGAGAGGACAAGGGTAGAGTGAAGGGTAGAAAGGATAAGGACGACTGCTGAGAACGAGAGATGAAGAAGAGGAACACAGAGGGAGAGAGAGCAAGTTGGAGGATTGGAAGGGGTGAGAGAGAGACAGAAACACAGAGAGAGAGAGAGAGAGAGAGAGAGAGAGAGAGAGAGAGAGAGAGAGAGAGAGAGAGATAGAGGATGAAGAACACAGAGGGAGAGGGAGAGTTGGGAGATGAGCAGGGGGGGAGATATGGAGAGTTTATGATCAGGCCAGACCACGTGTCCTTATTTCTTCGCTGGCATCTAATTAGGAAGTGAAGGGCTGTTTTGGTGTAGCACACACACGTCCAAGCCAGACACCCCTCCACACACACACACACACACACACACACACACACACACACACACACACACACACACACACACACACACACACACACACACACACACACACACACACACACACACACACACACACACACACACACACACCTACATATAACACACACACTACATACAGGCACCCCTACATACCACACACACTACACGCAGACACCCTACCACACCATACACACACACACACACACACACACGCACACACACACACACACATACACGCACACATACACATACACACACACGCGGACACACACAGAGTCACACGGACACACACACAGTCACACGGACACACATACACACACACACACACACACACACACACACACACACACACACACACACACACACACACACACACACACACACACACACACACACACACACTTCCCCCTCCAGCCGCGTTGGTCGGTCGGCCGGCGTTGCATGCGGCGTCTCCAAATAGAGTTCTCTAATCTCCTAGAGTCACACTGAGCGCGCCTGACATTTGAATTTAAAGCCTGATAACATCAGATAACATCAGAGTCAATATTGATCACCTAGCAGGCCCTCCCTGCCTTTTCCTCTCCTCTCTCCTCTCTTCCCTTCTCTCTCTCTCTCTCTCTCTCTCTCTCTCTCTTTCTCCTTCTCTCTCTTTCTCTTGCCTGGCTTCCTTGCTGGCAGTTGGAATGTCTGGTTGCTTCCGTTGAGAT